>NW_027099861.1:0-141000 GCF_031753505.1 Anomalospiza imberbis | reverse complement strand
GACAATGTAAAGAGACAAAACATAAAATTTTCAGTCAGTTTTCCACCTCTAGAACAGTCTTTCTTCAGTTCACTTAGGGAGAGAAGTTCCTCTTGTAAATGTTATGGAGACTTCTCCACAAAACAAACAGTTGTCTCATGGCTTTTCATTTCCATGAATAGCAGCTGCCTGCAATCGTGAAGTCCCTCCCTTTCTTTCACAGCCTTTCCCACAGCTGTGTTTATGGGCCATGTCAACTTATGAGGTATTAGTTTACAGATGAGCTGTTTAAGAGCAAAGGTTCTCTTCATTTATTTCTGAAATCACCTTCATCTCTGGAAACAGAGGTCTTCTTCTCTCTCTGGGGGCATAGGTTCTCATCCCTCTGCTGTCTTTCATTGTTCAAACTTCTCATGGGATCACAGCTACTTCAACATTTCCTTACATTAGCATGGAGGCCTTTGCTGAACAAGTCATCTCCCAGTTCTTTTCAATGCTTTATAGGGAAAAAGAGAGTCTGATGTATCAATTACATCCTTCTCCATAGCTTTACCAGAGGATTTCAGCCCCAAGATCAAGGCAGCTCCTCATCCCTCCCACCTGGGCCTCAACTTCCTCTTCACTGACCTCGGTGTCTTCATGTTGCTCCTGTGTGTGCCTGCACTTTGTCCTTTTCTCTCACTCGAGGGAGGATGGAAGCACTGGAAGAGTCAATATCTCAGCCGGGGCCTGCAGATGGTTCCGTGACCCCGGCCGGGCTCGGTACTTGCGGCCGGAGCTGTTTTACCATGGAGGTTTCTGCAGCGGCTGCGCTGGGGCTGTGTCAGGCTGGGCCGCGCTGGGGCAGGGCCAGGATCTCAGCAGCCAGGCCAGAGCACAGCAGCAGCACGGCCGGGGCCCATGGCTTCTCCTCCCCTGCCCGCTGGTTGCGGGCGAACCCCAAGGGCGGCAGAACCTTGGCGGAGCCGGCCCGGCCCGGGGCTGCTCCTGGGGCCCGGCGGATCCCGGCTGGGCCCGGGCTGGCGGCGGGGCAGGGCTCGGTAGCGGCCAGATGTCAGCAACCGCAGCCACGGCCCGGCCCGGCCTCGGCCCCGCGGCCTCCCCTGCCCTGCCCGGCAGCCGATGGGGCCTGGCGGCTCCCTGGGAAGGGGCCCGGCCCCACGGCAGGAGCCGCCCGGCCTGGCCTGGCTGAGTCGGGGGCTGGCCCGGCCTGGTCACCTCTTTGCTGGCCAGAAGGGAAACAGACCCAGCCAGGCTTCTCCATCTTTAACTTGTGTCTTCACAGAGGCATGTGCAGTTTCCTTAGTGGTTTAACAGATTGTCAGCTCTCAAAGCTAATTACTGATTGTTTTTTTGTCAGACACCGAGGAAACTGCTAGCAGCTTCTCTCAGGACATCATTTCCATGATGCAAAAGCACCACAACAGCACAGAGCACAGAGCTTCTTTGTCTGTATGTAGTGGTCATGTGCCTGAGGCCCCAAAACCCCGCCTTGAGAGACCTCCGGGCCCTCTCCAAGTTGTTTTCAAGTGAAAACATTCAGCTCACAGCCTAAGAAAATCACCAGAGGACAGGGCCAGCCTGACATGTCTGTCCTGGCTACTATTGTCTGGGAGCGATCCTTGGATATATGGAATTTGGGAGGCCAAATTCTAGTTTTTGCCATGGTCCTTGGCAAGAAGGCTGTATTTTTTTCCACAGGCAGGAAGGAACAGAGCCCTCTGTTTCAGGGGCAGATGAGAGGTGACCACCAGAGGCAAAATCCAGCCAGAGCTGGCATGTTTTGCTCTGAGAGATAACTTTGCAGGGAGGAAATTTTTTAGGGAGCTTACCAGTTTTAGCAATGGGCATCTGAAATGAGGGACAGTTCTTTCCCATAGCAAGGAAAGCACCGAGCCCCAGTGCTCCAGGAGCTGATGAGAGGCAGCCCTTGGCATTCCAACATCAGCCTGACCTTCAGGTGGCCCCGGGCAGGCCAAGCCAGCCAGACCTGTTCCATGTTCCCTCGGTTCCATGAGGCCCCACAGTGTCCCAATGGTCCCTTGCTTCCATGAGGCCCTGAGGTGTCACAATGCCCCCTTGGTGACACGAGGCCCTGAAGGGTCAGAATGGCCTCCATGGTTCCATCAGGCCCCACAGAGTCATAATGGTCTCTGGGTCCATGAAGCCCCGCTGTGTCACCATGGCCCCTTGGTTCCATGGGCTCCAGTGGTGCCACAATGATCCCCTTGCTTCCATGAGGTCCCCACCGTGTCACAGTGATCTCCATGGGAAGGAAAGAACCGAGCCCCAGTGTGGCAGGGGCAGCCACCAGAGGCCAAGGCCAGCCAGACTTGACGGTACTGGCAGATTTTGGCTGGGAACAACCTTTGGATATAGGGAATTTTAGAAGTGGAATCCCAATTTCAGACATGGACACCCGGAAGAGAAGCATAATTCTTTTCCATACGAAGAAAAGCACAGAACACCGGTGATTCAGGGGCAGATGAAAGATGGCCACCAGAGGCCTAGGCCAGCCAGACCTCTTTGTCCTGGTAGCTTTTGTCTGAAAGCAACCCTTGGATATCAGGAATTTGGGAGCTGGAACCCCAGTTTTGGCCATTTCTGCATAGATAAGAAGGACGGTTCTTTTCCATAAGAAGGAAAGCACAGAGCCCAAGTGTTTCAAAGGCAGAAGAGGAGAGAGGTGGCTCCTGGGAGGCCAAGCCAGCCAGACTTGGCGGTACTGGCAGCTTTTGTCATGGAGGGATCCTTGGATATTTGGAATTTGGGAGGAGGAATCTCAATTTGGACCATGGACACCTTGAGAAGAAGGACAGTTCTTTTCCATAGGAAGGAAAGCATCAAACCCCAGTATTTCGAGGCAGGTGAGAGGCAGCTCCCAAGAGGCCAAGGACACCCAGACCTGTCTGTCCTGGGAGCTTTCACTTGGGAGCAATCCTTGGATGTACAGAGTTTTGGAGGTGGGATCCTAATTTTGGCCATGGGCGCCTGGTCAGGATGGATGGTTTTTTCCTATAGGAAAGAAAAGCACAAAATGCAAGTGTTCTGGAAGAAGATGAAAGGTGGCCACCCTTAGGCCAAGCCAGCCAGACCTGTCTGTCCTGGCACCTTTCCTCCAGGGGCTATCCTTGGACACAGGGCATTTTGGAGGTAGAATCTCAGTTTTGGCCATGGGCGCCTGGACAGGAAGAAGAGTTCTTTTCATAAGCAAGGAGAGCACAGAGCCCCAGTGTTTCAGAGGCACATGAGTACCAGCCCTCAGGAAGCCAAGGCCAGCCAGACTTGCCTCCCCTGGCAGCTTTTGTCTGGGGGCTATCCCTGGATATAGGGAATTCTGGAGGCAGATGCCCCATTTTGGCCATGAGTGCCTGGTTGAGATGGATGTTTTTTTTCACATAAGAAAGAAAAGCACATGGTCCCAGTGTCTCAAAGGCAGATGAGAGGTGACCCCTGGGTGGCCAAGGCAGCCAGACCTGTCTCTCCTGGCAGATTTCATCTGGGAACAATCCTTGCATATAAGGAAATTTGGAAGTGGAATCCCAATTTTGGCCATGGCCCATGGAGGACAAGAAGAGTTCTCTCCCATAGGAAGGAAAGCCCAGGGCCCCAGTGCTTCAGGGCAGGTGAGAAGCAGCCATCGATATGCCAAGGTCTGCTGGACCTCTCAGGTGGTCCCCAGGAAGCCCAGCCAGCCACACCTGTTCCATGTTCCTTTGGTTTCGTGTGACACCACAGTGTCCCAATGGTCTCCTTGGTTCCATGAGGCCCTGGAGTGTCACAATGTTCCCCTTGCTTCTGCAGTGTCACAATGGCCCTGTGCTTCCACGGGGCCTTGCAATGTCACAATGGCTTCATGGTTCCACAAAGCCCTGATGTGTCACAATGGCTCCTCAGCTCCGTGCGCCCCCGCTGTGTCACAACGGCTCCTCTGTGACACTGCGGGCTCCACAAAGTCACCATGGACCCTTGGTTCCTTGGGGCCCCCGTGTTCACAATGGTCTCCTTGATTCCATGAGGCAGCACAGTGTCACAACTGACCCATGGCTCTATGAGGTTCTGTAGTGTCACCGTGGTCGCTGTCAGAGGCTGGATGAGATCGATGTCCCCAGACACCTTGGGATGCTCGGAATGCCCGTGTGGGGCCAGGAGCGGGTCAGGCCTTGGTTTGTGGTGGGACAGAGCCCCGCCCCCAGCCCTGGCCTGGCACAGCTGTCAATCAAATGGAAGGGGCGGTGTTAACCCAACTCTGATTGGCTGAGCTGTCAGTCAATCACACAGCAGGCAGGGCTAACCCAGCTCTGATTGGCCAGCCTGTCAGTCAATCACACACCAGCAGCTGGTGCCTGACCTGACTCTGATTGGGCAAGTAACTGGCAGTCCCACCCCAGGGGCGGGCCCATGAAGGCCCAGGGGTTTAAAAGCCGGAGCACGAGGCCAGCCCATGGTCTGGATCCTGCCTTCTCCTGGGGTTCCTCTGTTAGTGATGCTGGAACATGAGCAGGTGGTGTCTATGTGTGTGTCTTTCTATAGATCTTCTGCTTTTTGTTGTTCTCCATTTCTTCTCCTTCTAATTCTACTTACCTGGAACATTTTTGGGTAACTTAACATCTTGAGGTTTAAAGGTTTTTAGGTTAAATGGGTGAAGTTAATTAAGTTAATGCTATGGTAAGAGTTTTATGTTGAAGTGGGTGTTGTATGAAACCTCTTGTCAATATTCCTAGATTGTCTATATTTTGCCAGTAAAATTTTGTGTCATTTTGAACTCTGAGCTCCGTTGGTTAGATCCTGGAGCATGGTGCTGCTATCACCGAGGTTGTGGGTTCAATCTCTGTGTGGGCCATTCACTTAAGAGTTGGACTTGATGATCCTTGAGGGTCCCTACCCACCAAGAATATTCCTTGCATCTGGCCATGGTGAGAATATCTGGTTGGTGTTTCTCCTGTGCACCAAACTCGAATAAAGGAACCTTTGTTGACCCCCAGCATTTCAGTGTTCTGGGGTGTTACAGCCCTGCAGGCTCACAATGGCCTCTTGTTTCCATGAGGCCCCACAGTGTCACACTGGCCCCTTGGTTCCATGAGGATCTGGAGTGTCACACAGGTTTGTGACATTTGTCCTTGCTGCCCCTCACATCCCCCTGCCCCACAAACAGCCCCGAGCCAGCCGTGAGGGACAGGCCCTGCTGTGCCAGGCTGGGCTCAGGGCTTGGCCTTTCTGCTTCCTGCAGCCAAGCCAGGCCTTGCTCAGCATCGCAGTTCCCTGCTCTGAGCCTTGGGCTCCCTGCAATCCTGGCCTCAAGGATCTGCTCTCTGCACTCCCTGGGGAGCCTCTGGCACTCCCTGCCCTCGCTGGGGCCCAGGGATGCTCCCAGGGACTTGGAGTTTTGCTTCTGCCTCCTTGAGCAGCTTCTTCATCCTTCTCCCAGTGCCTGAGGGTCCTGGACCCAGCCCCAAATCCACCGTGGGCTGATGAAAATACAGAAAGCCCTCAGGAGCTCTTTGTCTTCCTTCCATGGTCTTCAAGGCTCCAGGGCTTGTGCAGTGACTGGAGTCGGTTTGGAGTTCTGTGCAGGAGTGTGAAATACAAAGTTGTGTTTTGTGTCAGGTAAATAAAGGCAGCCTGTGCAGTTGTGGTTATGAAATGTATGGAACACGGCCATGGGACAGTTATAAAGATGAGTTCAAATACACAACCAAGGAAAGCATGGAAGAAGGCTTTTGAACCAATCTTTTATTTGCAAATAACAATTACAAGTCTTAAACTGTTTTGTAATAAGAGTATTTGAATTATTACTTTAGAATGCTGCTTTTGATAAGAACTTTTTACTTGTAATTAAGTCTTAAGCTGTTTTGCAATAAGAACCTTTGAATTACAACTTTGGAATGTTGCTTAGCATGAAGAATTTTAAACTGCAGCTTTGGAATATACAAAGGATTTAAACAGAGAGGGAAGTGACCCTATCCCAAGCTCCTGGAAAAGGAAGATGGACATCAAGGTTGCTGATTAATGATTTTGAAAGGGGAAGCTGGACATCACTACCATAGATTAATGATCCTAGAAAATAGAAGCTGGACCCCACCTCAGGAAGATGGACCCCACCATGTGGGACACACATCCCGGGATATTGAAACCTGGAATAGATCACAACAGAGTATAGAAATTGGAAAGGAACCAGACATCACCATCACAGATTTACGATCCTAAAGTATAGAATTGTGACGTCAAAAGGTGGAAATAGAAACTGCTGAAAACTCACGTCAAAATGGGAAATAGAAGCTGCTGGGGAGAGCTGATGAATATGCATGAACATGATCAATAAACACCAGCAAGCCCAACAACCGGTGTGCAGTTGGAGGGGAAAACCCCCACCACTGCACCCAGCGCTGTCTCTGCTCATGCGTTACCATATTAATTAATAAATTTAATTGCTGCTTGATGTATTGGCTGAGTCAGGCTTCTCATTTCTAACAGAATGGAGAAGAATGAGCCCCTTTTGGGCTGACCCTGTTTGGACAACCTGCTCCTCACCTCCAGCGTCACCATGTCTGACACCGCCCACCTGGGACTGACACGCCAAAATACCCAAAAATGCTCGTGTGATTTATTCTCTTATTTCTATTCTGTAACACATTATTTTATGTTAACAACTGTGAAAAACACCAATCACTTGGTTTTTAAAATTTAAAAAGTTTAATAATAATGAAATGGTTATAAAAATAGTAATACAATTAGAGCAATAAAAATTTAGAGTTAGGGCGATTACAAGACAATAAAAAGCAAAGACTTACGGACGTCCGGATGCTCTCGGGCACTTAAGCCCGATAAGCACGTTTTGTGAACAAAGGAATAACCTTAAAAACCATACACTATTGCATATTCATACACACTTCATGGTTATGCATACATTCTATTTAAAACAAGCAACTCTGTTATTTTTCAACTGCTTCCTTTAATCCCCACGGCATCTTTGAGTCTGAGCAAGGCCTGAAGAAATCAGCTTCTTCTGATGAGAAAACCATAAATTCCTCTTTTCTGTCAGATTTAGGTGTTCTGTGACTGTTAGCTCGAAGCCAGTGTCTCATTCCTTTAAAAAACCCCCACATACAAAGTTTCTGTTTTAACTACTAAAGCTTCATTTTAGCTACAAAACTACATTTACTGTACTATTAAAATGTTAATACAGCACAACTAATCAATGTAACATAATACATATAGTAACTATCTGCATAGAGCCATATAATATCCATTTTTCACACATTTAATTATTTCTAGATGTATTAAATTTATTTCTAATAATAGCATTGGTTTTTTTAACCTAGTTTTAATATTTACATTAAAGATCTATACATTTTTAGTAGCCAAGAAAACGAATGTTCTTTGTATCTAAGTAACACATTTCCCTTCATTAATGAATTAAGACGTATTGGCTATTTATTTCTTCCTGTTTATGGCAATTAGCAATATTTCCAGTCATTTTGTCATCTTTTTTATCATCTTTTTCTCACACAGGGTTGAGGAGGGGCCACTTTGGGATCCTTGGAGACATTTCTGGGGCACATTTGGGGCAGTTCTGTGCCTGGGGAGGGAATTCAGAGAGAACTTGAGGGTCTGGAGGACACTTGGGGGAGCCGGGTGGGCACTTGGAGGGGCACTTAGGGGTTCTGAGGGACAGCTCGGGGTCCGGGGGAGCCCTTGGGGGTCCAGGGGGGCCCTTGGAGGTCAGGGAGGGGAATTTGGGGCCCCGCGGGGCCCGGGCGGGCACTTGGGGGGCTCCAGCGGGGCTCTCCGGGGCGCGGGGGGTGATGGGAGTTGTAGGCGCGGGTAGAATACGGTTGAACGGGGCCGCGGAGCATCACGGGAGTTGTAGGCGCAGCTGCGATGGGGCGCGGGGCATGACGGGAGATGAAGTCACGGCTGCAATCGTGCGGGACGTGCGCCGCGGAGCATGATGGGAGCTGTAGTCCCGGCAGTGGCTGGGACGCGGCGTTTGGGGGTCCGGGAAGGCCCTTGGGGGACACTTTTGCGTCCGAGCCGCGACTTGAGGCCCTCGGGGCGAACGTAAACGGTTCGGGAGAACTTGGGGGGAGCTCGGGGAGCTCTACCCGGGCTCCTTAGGGCGCGGGGTACGGCAGGCGGTTTAGGCGCGTGACTGTGTTCTGAGGGGCTCTGGGGCCGCGGGGGATGAGAGGAGATGAATTCCCAGCAGTGGCTGTGCCGGGCATCCGTGGGGTCGGGAGCGCTCCGGGGATCCGGGGGCGCCTTTAGGGGGTCCCGAATGGGCGCTGAGGGGCACTTGGGGATCCTGGAGGGTCTGGGGGACACTTACGGGACAGATGGGGGCGGGTACCGAGGGGGTTCTGTGGAGCGCGGGGCATGAAGGGCGTTGTAGTCCCGGCTCCAATGGGGCTGAATGGGGCCGCGGGGCATGACGGGAGTTGTAGGCAAAAGCGGAAGTATGGCGCCGACTCCAGGCACCGCCTCCAAGGCCACAATCCCTGTCGCTGATTGGATGCGGGCGGTAATGGGCGGGAGCCCCGGCAAATGGGAGGCGGGAGCAGCCCATCCAACCCCTCCAGTCCAGCCCAGTGCATCCCCAGTACAGCCCAGTACAACCCAGTGCTCCTCCAGTCCCTCCCAGTACAGTCCAGTGCGACCCCAGCACAGGCCAGTCCAACCCCAGCGCTCCTCTAGTCCCTCCCAGTACACCCCTGTCCCTCCCAGTACACCTGAGTTCATTCTCTGTCCCTCCCAGTTTTCCCCAGTGTCATCCATAGTCCGCTCCAGTGTCCCCCAGTCTTCCCCACAGTGTTCCCAGTGTCCCCTGTTTGTCCCATTATCCCCCAGTGTCATTCCCAGTATGTCCCAGCATGTTTCGGTGTGTACCCCCACAGTCCATCCCAGTCCACCCAGATTCCCCTCAGCATTCCTCGTGTTCCCAGGCTGTCCCAGTCCTTCCCAGGGTCACTCCCAGTATGTCCCAGTGTCTCCCACAGCGTTCCCAGTGTCCCCCAGTATGTCCCAGTCCTCCCCAGTGTTTCCAAGGACAGTTTAATGTCTCAGGGTTGCCGTGGCAGCCAAAGCCAGCAGTGGGGTCAGTGCAGTGTCCATGGCCATGGCCCCTTGCAGTGGCCCAGTGCAGCTTGGGCTGATGATCCACCCTCACAGCTGGCCCAGGGCAGGTCTGCAGTGGTTTTGGTGGCACCTTGGGCTGGCACACCCCTGAGGAGTGTGTCTGTTTTCATGGGGAAACTCGGGAGTTTTAGATTGCTTCAAAAATAGACAAAGGGAAAGCCCCTCTTAGGCTGGGTGCAGCCAGCTCTGCAAGCACAGCAGGTCCCAGGTGAGCGAGGACAGACAGGATGGGCTTGGGCAATGTGGAGCAAGGCTGTCCACACTGGGCCAGAGCTCAAGGCACAGCTGCTCTGAGCAGGCCAGAGCTCCTGAGGGGAGAGCCTGGGTCAGTATCAATCACAGAATGCTGCAATCGCCTCTGCTCTAAAGAGAAATGTAATAAAATACACCCTTTGAAAGAGGACAGTGTATTTCTTACAAGCTCATGAAATCTTTCTCCATAACTGCACTAGGAAAACTTTAATGGCCCTCTCAGGGCTTTGGTGTTGTTTACATCAGACTCAGTCCCTGAGAGTGTCTAAACTTCTCAAGAACTCAAAGTTAAACTCCAAAGCTTCTTGTAGTTTTAATGGGTCCCACTGAGGGACACGACTGAGAAAGTCTCCCCAGGTTCCAGTTAGAGCAGAACCCTGGAGGCACTGATGACAGGTGGGGACAAACAAGGCAAAGGTGTCTCTGGTGCTGAGCAAACCTGGATGTGTCTCAGGAATGCAAAGGGCCAAGGCTGAGCCCCAGCCCCTGGCAAGGCAGATCCTGTCCCTCCCTCCTTGCTCAGGGCTCTTCCCGGGATGGGCACTGCCATGTGGGGATGTGCCATGCCAAGGGCAGGACCATGGGGCGGCCCCTGCCAGGCTGCTGAGCAGGGGCAAGGAGGCCATGAGGCCCCAGGGCTGCAAGGGTCACTTGTCCCCTCGTGGCCTCAGGCCCAGGGCCAGCAGCCATGGCCAAAGGGCTGCACAGGTTGGCTCTGTCAGGGCCTTGCAGCTGCTGCACATCCCTGTGCCCTCTGCAGCCCAGGCTGTCCTGCGGTGTCCCTGCCCTGGCCTCTGTCCCTGCAGGCTGTCGTCATCCCCCGGCTGCCCCACCTCGCTGGCCCCTTCCTTTGCTGACAGCTCTGCCTCCTGCCTGCCCCTGCCTGGCCACACAAAGCCTTGGCCTTGAGACCCAAAGGGTTCATTCCATTTTTACCGTGCCTGTGAACTTCCAGCACAGGAACAAGGCATGCAGGGGCTGCTTTCCCAGCAAGGATGGCTGGAAGACAAGAAGAACACATCTGGCTCAAGGGTGCAGTGATAGAGAAAACAAGGACTGAATCTGGGAACTTAGGGTGGGATTTATGGAAATGGGTAAATTGTAATTGGCATTTAGCGACTGTATATGAGCAACACACTGGTAGAATTACATGTCCACGTCAGGTTAGGAGTTGTCCCATGTTAGACCTCAGGCCTGAATAAACGATACCCTCTGAAATAGCAAATGAGTGTTAAGGAGCCTCATTCTGATATTTCAGAGATTTGGTGGCAGCGGGGCCTCACAGAACCAAGGAGTCAGCTGTGACACTGAGCAAACTCATGGAACAAAGGGTCCATGGTGACTCAGCAGAACCCCATGGAACCAAAATCAATTTTGGCACATTGGGGCCACACTGAACCAATGGTCCATTGTGATACTGTGGATCCAAGGAGACCTTTGTGACACTGAGAAACCTCTTGGAACCAAGGGGCTATTCTGACACAGCAAGGCCTCGTGGAGCCATGGGTCCATGGTGACACTGTGAATCCAAGGAGACCATTGTGACTGAGGAACCTCATGGAACCAAGAGTCCATTGTTCCACTGTGGATCCTGTGGAACCAAGGGGAGCACAGTGACATTGCGGGGCCTCATGGAACAATGGAGACTCTTCTGACACTTTGGACCCACTGGAGCCAAGGGGCCATTAGAGCATGGCAGGGCCTCGTGGAATCAAGGGCACTACAGTGAGCACTGTGGGTGTCCATGGGATGAAGGGGCCATTCTGACACCGTGGAACCAAGGATGCCACTGTGACACTATGGGGCATCATGGAACCACAGGTCCACTGTGACACAGCAGGGCCTCAGGGAACCTTGGAGGCCATTTTGACACTTTGAGGCCTTGTGACACCAAGGAGGCATTGTGGCACTCCAGAGCCCTGTGCAGCCAAGGGGACCATAGTGACTCTGTGGGGCTCAGTGAAACCAATGCTCTGTTGTGACACTGCAAGGCCTTATGGCATCATGGAGACCATTGTGACACTACAGGCCCCATGGATCCAAGGGGCCATTGTGACACTACAGGCCCCATGGATCCAAGGAGCTATTGTGACACTACAGGCCCCATGGATCCAAGGGGCCATTGTGACACTACAGGCCCCAAGGATCCAAGGAGCCATTGTGACACTACAGGCCCCATGGATCCAAGGGGCCATTGTGACACTACAGGCCCCATGGATCCAAGGAGCCATTGTGACACTACAGGGCCCATGGATCCAAGGGGCCATTGTGACACTATGGAGTCTTGGCAGGCCAAGGGGCACTTGTCACACTGTGTGGCACCATGGAACCAAGGGGTCCATTGTGACACTTCAGGGCCCCATGGAACTAAGGATCCATGGAACAGCGCAGGACTCCATGGAACCAAAGGTCCACTGTGACACTGCAAGGCCTCATGGAACCCTGGAGGCCATGGTGACACTTTGAGGCCTCGTTGAATCAAGGGACTCTGCAGGGCCTCATGGAACCAAGGAGACCCTTCTGACACTGGGAGTCCCCATGGAACCAAGGGTCCATTGTGATACTGCGGCATCAAGGAGACTCCTGTGACACTGCAAGGCCTCATGGAAGCAAGGGTTTGGCCTCCCAGGGGGAACCTGACAGGCCCAGCTGATCTTGGAATGTTGAGGGCTGCCTCTCATCAGTACCTGGAGAAGTGGAACTCTTTGCTTTCCTTCCTATGGAAAAGAACCATCCGTCTTTCCAGGTGCCCACAGCCAAAACTGATACTCCTCCTGAAAAATTCCCTATGTGCAAGGGTTCTCCCAAACAAAAGCTGGCACGACAGACACCTCTGGTTGGCCTGGTCCTCTGGTGGTCAACTCTCATCTCAAGAGAGTCCTGAGGAAAGTATTTGAGCAGGTTTGACTGCTGGAACATCAGTGAGTCTCTCATCCTCTAAAAAACTCAGATGCTCTTCTGATCATATGTGTCTTTTCTTTCTCATTGTATCTTATGCATGAAATACTATTTTCAGCTAAAAAATATTGTTCTTCTCACTCTACCAGTGTTTGCTGACACAAAACAGCTCGTCTACATATGGATCCAGGTCACCTGTATAAGCACACACAATAAAGAATCCAGCAGGAATGATTTGTCTCTGCTCCCATCTGTCACATCTCCTCTGGAGCTGGAGGTGCAGCCCCAGCACTCGGGAGGGCTCAGGGGCTCACCAGCTCAGCTCCCACACTGAGAACTTGCAGACCCTGGGCTGCTCTCCTTGGCCCCTGCATGCTCAGCCAGGCTGGGATGGACACTGATGGTTTCTGTGCCAGGCTCTCTGAGCCAGAAGGGAAAGAGACCCAGCCAGGCTTCTCCATCTTTAACTTGTGTCTTCACAGAGGCGTGTGCAGTTTCCTTAGTGGTTTAACAGATTGTCAGCTCTCAAAGCTAATTACTGACTGGTTTTTTGTCAGACACCGAGGAAACTGCTAGCAGCTTCTCTCAGGACATCACTTCTGTGATGCAAAACCACCACAACAGCACAGAGAACAGAGCTCCTTTGTCCATATGTAGTGGCCATGTGCCCGAGGCCCCAAAACCCCACCTTGAGAGATCTCCGGGCCCTCTCCAAGGTGTTTTCAAGTGAAAATATTCAGGTCATAATGTAAGAAAAACACCCGAGGACAGGGGCAGCCCGACCTGTCTGTCCTGGCTACTTTTGTCTGGGAGCGATCCTTGGATATACACAATTTGGGAGGCCAAAGACTAATTTTTGCCATGGTCTTTGGCAAGAAGGCTGTTTTTTATCCATAGGAAGGAAGGAACAGAGCCCCTCTGTTTTAGGGGCAGATGAGAGGTGACCACTGGAGGCCAAGGCCAGCCAGAGCTGGCGGGTTTTTTTCTGAGAGATACCTTTGCATGGAGGAAATTTTTTAGGGAGCTTACCAATTTTGGCAATGGGCATCTGAAAAGAGGGACAGTTCTTTCCCTTAGCAAGGAAAGCACAGAGCCCCAGTGCTCCAGGAGCTGATGAGAGGCAGCCCATGGCATTTCAAGATCAGCCAGTCCTGTCAGGTGGCCCCTGGGAGGCCAAGCCAGCCAGACCTGTTCCATGATCCCTCGGTTCCATGGGGCCCCACAGTGTCCCAATGGTCCCTTGCTTCCATGAGGCCCTGAGGTGTCACAATGCCCCCTTGGTGACACGAGGCCCTGAAGGGTCAGAATGGTCTCCATGGTTCCATCAGGCCCCACAGAGTCATAATGGTCTCTGGGTCCATGAAGCCCCGCTGTGTCACCATGGCCCCTTGGTTCCATGGGCTCCAGTGGTGCCACAATGATCCCCTTGCTTCCATGAGGTCCCCACCGTGTCACAGTGATCTCCATGGGAAGGAAAGAACTGAGCCCCAGTGTGGCAGGGGCAGCCACCAGAGGCCAAGGCCAGCCTGAATGGATGGTACTGGCAGATTTTGGCTGGGAGCAACCCTTGGATATAGGGAATTTTAGAAGTGGAACTCCAGTTTTGGCCATTTCTGCATAGATAAGAAGGATGGTCCATTTCCACAGGAAGGAAAGCACAGAGCCCAAGTGTTTCAAAGGCAGAAGAGGAGAGAGGTGGCTCCTGGGAGGCCAAGCCAGCCAGATCTGTTTGTCATGGAGGCATCCTTGGATATATGGAATTTGGGAGGAGGAATCTCAATTTCGACCATGGACACCTTGAGAAGAAGGACAGCTCTTTTCCATAGGAAGGAAAGCATCGAGCCCCAGTGTTTTGAGGAAGGTAAGAGGCAGCTCTCAAGAGGCCAAGGGTATCCAGACCTTTCTGTCCTGGCTGCTTTCACTTGGGAGCAATCCTTGGATGTACGGATTTTTGGAGGTGGAATCCCAGTTTTGGCCATGGGTGCCTGGTCAGGATGGATGTTTTTTTCCTATGGGAAAGAAAAGCACAAAATCCAAGTGTTCTAGAAGAAGATGAGAGGTGGCCACCCTTAGGCCAAGCCAGCCAGACCTGTCTGTCCTGGCACCTTTTGTCTAGGGGCTATCCTTGGACATAGGGCATCAGTTTTGGCCATGGGCACCTGGAGAGGAAGATGAGCCCTTTTTATTAGGAAGGAAAGCACAGAGCCCCAGTGCTTCAGAGGCACATATGTGCTAGCATTCAGGAATCCAAGGCCAGCCAGACTGGTCTCCCCTGGCAGCTTTTGTCTGGGAGCTATCCTTGGATATAGGGAATTCTGGAGGCAGATGCCAAATTTTGGCCATGGGTGCCTAGTTGAGATGGATGTTTTTTTCCCATAAGAAAGAAAAGCACATGGTCCCAGTGTTTCAAAGGCAGATGAGAGGTGGCCCCTGGGTGGCCAAGGCAGTGAGGCCTGTCTTTCCTGGCAGATTTCATCTGGGAACAATCCTTGCATATAAGGAAATTTGGAGAAGGAATCCCAGTTTTGGCCCTGGGTCCCTGGAGGAGAAGGACAGTTCTCTCCCATAGGAAGGAAAGCCCAGAGCCCCAGTGCTTCAGGGCAGGTGAGAAGCAGCCCTTGACATGCCAAGGTCAGCTGGACCTCTCAGGTGGTCCCCAGGAGGCCCAGCCAGCCACACCTGGTCCATGTTCCCTTGGTTTCGTGTGTCCCCACAGTGTCACAATGGTCTGCTTGGTTCCATGAGGCCCTGGAGTGTCACAATGTTCCCCTTGCTTCTGCAGAGTCACAATGGCCCTGGGCTTCCACGGGGCCTTGCAATGTCACAATGGCTTCGTGGTTCCACAAAGCCCTGATGTGTCACAATGGCTCCTGGGCTCCATGCGCCCTCGCAGTGTCACAACGGCTCCTCTGTGACACTGCGGGCTGCACAAGGTCACCATGGACCCTTGGTTCCTTGGGGCCCCCGTGTTCACAATGGTCTCCTTGATTCCATGGGGCAGCACAGTGTCATAATGGCCCCTTGGTTCCATGAGGTTCCATTGTGCCACCATGGTGTCCTTGGGCCTGCATTGTCACAACTGACCCATGGCTCCATGAGATTCCATAGCATCACCACGGTGTCCTTGGACCCACATTGTCACAACTGACCAATGGTTCCATGAGGTTCCCCAGTGTCACCATGGTGTCCTTGGACTTGCGTTGTCACAACTGACCCATGGCTCCATGAGGTTCTGTAGTGTCACCGTGGTCACTGTCAGAGGCTGGATGAGATCGATGTCCCGAGACGCCTTGGGATGCTCGGAATGCCCGTGTGGGGCCAGGAGCGGGTCAGGCCTTGGTTTGTGGTGGGACAGAGCCCCGCCCCCAGCCCTGGCCTGGCACAGCTGTCAATCACATGGAAGGGGCGGTGTTTACCCAGCTCTGATTGGCTGAGCTGTCAGTCAATCACACAGCAGGCAGGGCTACCCCAGCTCTGATTGGCCCAGCTGTCAGTCAATCACACAGCAGCAGCTGGTGCCTAACCTGACTCTGATTGGGCAAACAACTGGCAGTCCCACCCCAGGGGCGGGCCCATGAAGGCCCAGGGGTTTAAAAGCCGGAGCACGAGGCCAGCCCATGGTCTGGATCCTGCCTTCTCCTGGGGTTCCTCTGTTAGTGATGCTGGAACATGAGCAGGTGGTGCCTCTGTGTGTGTCTTTCTATAGATCTTCTGTCTTTCTGTTGTTCTCTATTTCTTCTTCTTCTAATCCTGCTTACCTGGAACATTTTTGGGTAACTTAGCATCTTAAGGGTTAAAGGTTTTTAGGTTAAATGGGCTAAGTTAATGGAGTTAATGCTATGGTAAGAGTTTTATGTAGAACAGGATATTGTGTTAAACCCTTTGTCAAAGTTCCCAAATTGTCTATATTTTGCCAGTAAAATTTTGTGTCATTTTGCTCTCTCAGCTCTGTTGGTTAGAGCATGGTGCTGGTATCACTGAGGCTGTGTTCAGTCCCTGTGTGGGCCATTCACTTCAGAGCTGGACTTGATGATCATTGTGGGTCCCTTCTGTCAGGGTCTGCAAATGCATGCAGGGTCCCTGATAGGTTATTTTTGGAGATCTCAAAGCACAAAAGACACAGCAGGGGACACAACACTTTGCTTAAATAAAAATGCACTTTTATTTAGTGCCAACAACTGCGATAGTGGGAGAGAAATAAAGAGATAGAGTGAAAGATAGAGAAAGAGGGGAAGGGGATTATAGCTACCAGTCTGAAGAGACGAGGTCCTCGGAGCTTGACGAGATGCTCATAGGCTGTCTTCTCCAGGTGGGGTCCGGACAAAGTCCTCAAAACTCCTTCAGTCTTTTATAGGGTTCCTCAAAGCGGGTGGCATCTGGCCAAAGCGGCAGCTCTCCTGGCTACACGGTGGGTGTGGACGCGTTGTTTTGGGAACCAGTCGTAACCGTCGCGTCAGTGCAGGACCAAGGGTACAGGACAAACTGATTAGGACTCAGTCCACCATGACCAGTCCATTGTTCACGCACTGAGTTCCCATGGCATCGCATACCACTCCTTAAGGCTTGGCAGACTTCCCACCTCAGCCAGGCTAGAGCTACTTTCAGGGTCTGGGGTCTCAGTCCTTGGAGACAGTCGTGAGGCAAACATGAGGGATTTTCGGACAGACCCTGACACCTTCCTACCAAGAAAACTCTTTCATCTGTCCACGGTGAGAATATCTGGTTGGTGTTTCTCCTGTACAACAAACTCGAATGAAGGAACCTTTGGTGACCCCCAGCATTTCAGTGTTCTGGGGTGTTACAGCCCTGCAGGCTCACAATGGCCTCGTGTTTCCATGAGGCCCCACAGTGTCACACTGGCCCCTTGGCTCCATGAGGATCTGGAGTGGCACACAGGTTTGTGACATTTGTCCTTGCTGCCCCTCACATCCCCCTGCCCCACAAACAGCCCCGAGCCAGCCGTGAGGGACAGGCCCTGCTGTGCCAGGCTGGGCTCAGGGCTTGGCCTTTCTGCTTCCTGCAGCCAAGCCAGGCCTTGCTCAGCATCGCAGTTCCCTGCTCAGAGCCTTGGGCTCCCTGCAATCCTGGCCTCAAGGATCTGCTCTCTGCACTCCCTGGGGAGCCTCTGGCACTCCCTGCCCTCGCTGGGGCCCAGGGATGCTCCCAGGGACTTGGAGTTTTGCTTCTGCCTCCTTGAGCAGCTTCTTCATCCTTCTCCCAGTGCCTGAGGGTCCTGGACCCAGCCCCAAATCCACCGTGGGGCTGATGAAAATACAGAAAGCCCTCAGGAGCTCTTTGTCTTCCTTCCATGGTCTTCAAGGCTCCAGGGCTTGTGCAGTGACTGGAGTCAGTTTGGAGTTCTGTGCAGGAGTGTGAAATACAAAGTTGTGTTTTGTGTCGGGTAAATAAAGGCAGCCTGTGCAGTTGTGGTTATGAAATGTATGGAACACGGCCATGGGGCAGTTATACAGATGAGTTCTAATACACAACCCAGGAAAGCATGGGAGAAGGCTTTTGAACCAATCTTTTATCTGCAAATAACAATTACAAGTCTTAAACTTTTTTGTAATAAGAGTATTTGAATTCTAACTTAGAATGCTGCTTTTGAGGAGAACTTTTTACTTGTAACTAAGTCTTAAGCTGTTTTGCAATAAGAACCTTTGAATTACAACTTTGGAATGTTGCTTAGTATTAAGGATTTTAAACTGTAGCTTTGGAATATATAAAGGATTTAAACAGAAAGGGAAGTGACCCTATCCCAAGCTCCTGGAAAAGGAAGATGGACATCAAGGTGGCTGATTAATGATTTCGAAAGGGGAAGCTGGACATCACTACCATAGATTAATGATCCTAGAAAATAGAAGCTGGACCCCACCTCAGGAAGATGGACCCCACCATGTGGGACACACATCCCGGGATATTGAAACCTGGAATAGATCACAACAGAGTACAGAAATTGGAAAGGAACCAGACATCACCATCACAGATTTACGATCCTAAAGTACAGAATTGTGACGTCAAAAGGTAGAAATAGAAACTGCTGAAAGCTCACGTCAAAATGGGAAATAGAAGCTGCTGGGGAAAGCTGATGAATATGCATGAACATGATCAATAAACACCAGCAAGCCCAACAACCGGTGTGCAGTTGGAGGGGAAAACCCCCACCACTGCACCCAGCGCTGTCTCTGCTCATGCGTTTCCATATTAATTAATAAATTTAATTGCTGCTTGATGTATTGGCTGAGTCAGGCTTCTCATTTCTAACAGAATGGAGAAGAATGAGCCCCTTTTGGGCTGACCCTGTTTGGACAACCTGCTCCTCACCTCCAGCGTCACCATGTCTGACACCGCCCACCTGGGACTGACACGCCAAAATACCCAAAAATGCTCCTGTGATTTATTCTCTTATTTCTATTCTGTAACACATTATTTTATGTTAACAGCTGTGAAAAACACCAATCACTTGGTTTTTAAAATTTAAAAAGTTTAATAATAATAAAATGGTTATAAAAATAGTAATACAATTAGAGCAATAAAAATTTAGAGTTAGGGCAATTACAAGACAATGAAAAGCAAAGACTTACGGACGTCCGGATGCTCTTGGGCACTTAAGCCCGATAAGAATTTTTGTGAACAAAGGAATAACCTTAAAAACCATACACTGTGGCATATTCATACATACTTCATGGTTATGCATACATTCTGTTTAAAACAAGCAACTCTGTCATTTTTCAACTGCTGCCTTTAATCCCCACGGCATCTTTGAGTCTGAGCAAGGCCTGAAGAAATCAGCTTCTTCTGATGAGAAAACCATAAATTCCTCTTCTCTGGAAGATTTAGGTGTTCTGTGACTGTTAGCTCGAAGCCAGTGTCTCATTCCTTTAAAAAAACCCCACATACAGAGTTTCTGTTTTAACTACTAAAGCTTCATTTTAGCTACAAAACTACATTTACTGTACTATTAAAATGTTAATACAGCACAACTAATCAATATAACACAATACATATAGTAACTATCTGCATAGAGCCACATAATATCCAATTTTCACATATTTAATTATTTCTATATGTATTACATTTGTTTCTAATAATAGTATTATTTTTTCTTACCTAATTTTAATATTAACATTAAAAATCTATACATTTTTAGTAGCCAGGAAAACGAATGTTCTTTGTATCTAAGTAACACAATTCCCTTCATTAATGAATTAAGATGTATTGGCTATTTATTTCTTCCTGTTTATGGCAATTAGCAATATTTCCAGTCATTTTGTCGTTTTTTTTATCATCTTTTTCTCACACAGGGTTGAGGAGGGGCCACTTTGGGATCCTTGGAGACATTTCTGGGGCACATTTGGGGCAGTTCTGTGCCTGGGGAGGGAATTCAGAGAGAACTTGAGGGTCTGGAGGACACTTGGGGGAGCCGGGTGGGCACTTGGAGGGGCACTTAGGGGTTCTGAGGGACAGCTCGGGGTCCGGGGGAGCACTTGGGGGGTCCAGGGGGGCCCTTGGAGGTCAGGGAGGGGAATTTGGGGCCCCGCGGGGCCCGGGCGGGCACTTGGGGGGCTCCAGCGGGGCTCTCCGGGGCGCGGGGGGTGATGGGAGTTGTAGGCGCGGGTAGAATACGGTTGAACGGGGCCGCGGAGCATCACGGGAGTTGTAGGCGCAGCTGCGATGGGGCGCGGGGCATGACGGGAGATGAAGTCACGGCTGCAGTAGTGCGGGACGTGCGCCGCGGAGCAGGATGGGAGCTGTAGTCCCGGCAGTGGCTGGGACGCGGCGTTTGGGGGTCCGGGAAGGCCCTTGGGGGACACTTTTGCGTCCCAGCCGCGACTTGAGGCCCTCGGGGCGAACGTAAACGGTTCGGGAGAACTTGGGGGGAGCTCGGGGAGCTCTACCCGGGCTCCTTAGGGCGCGGGGTACGGCAGGCGGTTTAGGCGCGTGACTGTGTTCTGAGGGGCTCTGGGGCCGCGGGGGATGAGAGGAGATGAATTCCCAGCAGTGGCTGTGCCGGGCATCCGTGGGGTCGGGAGCACTCCGCGGATCCGGGGGCGCCTTTGGGGGGTCCCGAATGGGCGCTGAGGGGCACTTGGGTATCCTGGAGGGTCTGGGGGACACTTACGGGACAGATGGGGGCGGGTACCGAGGGGATTCTGTGGAGCGCGGGGCATGACGGGCGTTGTAGTGCCGGCTCCAATGGGGCTGAATCGGGCCGCGGGGCATGACGGGAGTTGTAGGCAATAGCGGAAGTATGGCGCCGCCCCCAAGGCCACAATCCCTGTCGCTGATTGGCTGCGGGCAGTGATGGGCGGGAGGCCCGGCAAATGGGAGGCGGCGGAGGCGGGAACAGCCCATCCAACCCCTCCAGTCCAGCCCAGTGCATCCCCAGTACAGCCCAGTACAACCCCAGTGCTCCTCCAGTCCCTCCCAGTACAGCCCAGTGCATCCCCAGTACAGCCCAGTACAACCCCAGTGCTCCTCCAGTCCCTCCCAGTACAGCCCAGTGCATCCCCAGTACAGCCCAGTACAGCCCAGTAAAACCCCAGTGCTCCTCCAGTCCCTTCCAGTACAACCCAGTGCATCCCCAGTACAGCCCAGTACAACCCCAGTGCTCCTACAGTCCCTCCCAGTACAGCCCTGTCCCTCCCAGTACACCTGAGTTCATTCCCAGTCCCTCCCAGTTTCCCCCAGTGTCATCCATAGTCAGCTCCAGTGTCCCCCAGTCTTACCCACAGCATTCCCAGTGTCCCCTGTTTGTCCCAGTATCCCCCAGTATCACTCCCAGTATGTCCCAGTATGTTTCAGTGTGTACCCCCACAGTCCATCCCAGTCCACCCAGATTCCCCTCAGCATTCCTCGTGTTCCCAGGCTGTCCCAGTCCTTCCCAGGGTCACTCCCAGTATGTCCCAGTGTCTCCCACAGCGTTCCCAGTGTCTCCCAGTATGTCCCAGTCCTCCCCAGTGTTTCCAAGGACAGTTTAATGTCTCAGGGTTGCCGTGGCAGCCAAACCCAGCAGTGGGGTCGGTGCAGTGTCCATGGCCACGGCCCCTTGCAGTGGCCCAGTGCAGCTTGGGCTGATGATCCACCCTCACAGCTGGCCCAGGGCAGGTCTGCAGTGGTTTTGGTGGCACCTTGGGCTGGCACACCCCTGAGGAGTGTGTCTGTTTTCATGGGGAAACTCGGGAGTTTTAGATTGCTTCAAAAATAGACAAAGGGAAAGCCCCTCTTAGGCTGGGTGCAGCCAGCTCTGCAAGCACAGCAGGTCCCAGGTGAGCGAGGACAGACAGGATGGGCTTGGGCAATGTAGAGCAAGGCTGTCCACACTGGGCCAGAGCTCAAGGCACAGCTGCTCTGAGCAGGCCAGAGCTCCTGAGGGGAGAGCCTGGGTCAGTATCAATCACAGAATGCTGCAATCGCCTCTGCTCTAAAGAGAAATGTAATAAAATACACCCTTTGAAAGAGGACAGTGTATTTCTTACAAGCTCTTTGAAATCTTTCTCCATAACTGCACTAGGAAAACTTTAATGGCCCTCTCAGGGCTTTGGTGTTGTTTACATCAGACTCAGTCCCTGAGAGTGTCTTAAAAAAACTTCTCAAGAACTCAAATTTAAACTCCAAAGTTTCTTGAAGTTTTAATGGGTCCCACTGAGGGACACGTCTGAGAAAGTGTCCCCAGGTTCCAGTTAGAGCAGAACCCTGGAGGCACTGATGACAGGTGGGGACAAACAAGGCAAAGGTGTCTCTGGTGCTGAGCAAACCTGGATGTGTCTCAGGAATGCAAAGGGCCAAGGCTGAGCCCCAGCTGCTGGCAAGGCAGATCCTGTCCCTCCCTCCTTGCTCAGGGCTCTTCCCGGGATGGGCACTGCCATGTTGGGATGTGCCATGCCAAGGGCAGGACCATGGGGCGGCCCCTGCCAGGCTGCTGAGCAGGGACAAGGAGGCCATGAGGCCCCAGGGCTGCAAGGGTCACTTGTCCCCTCGTGGCCTCAGGCCCAGGGCCAGCAGCCATGGCCAAAGGGCTGCACAGGTTGGCTCTGTCAGGGCCTTGCAGCTGCTGCACATCCCTGTGCCCTCTGCAGCCCAGGCTGTCCTGCGGTGTCCCTGCCCTGGCCTCTGTCCCTGCAGGCTGTCGTCATCCCCCGGCTGCCCCACCTCGCTGGCCCCTTCCTTTGCTGACAGCTCTGCCTCCTGCCTGCCCCTGCCTGGCCACACAAAGCCTTGGCCTTGAGACCCAAAGGGTTCATTCCATTTTTACCGTGCCTGTGAACTTCCAGCACAGGAACAAGGCATGCAGGGGCTGCTTTCCCACCAAGGATGGCTGGAAGACAAGAAGAAGACATCTGGCTCAAGGGTGCAGTGATAGAGAAAACAAGGACTGAATCTGGGAACTTGGGGTGGGATTTATGGAAATGGTAAATTGTAATTGGCATTTAGCGACCGTATATGAGCAACACACTGGTCGAATTACATGTCCACGTCAGGTTAGGAGTTATCCCATGTTAGACCTCAGGCCTGAATAAACGATACCCTCTGAAATAGCAAATGAGTGTTAAGGAGCCTCATTCTGATATTTCAGAGATTTGGTGGCAGCGGGGCCTCACAGAACCAAGGAGTCAGCTGTGACACTGAGCAAACTCATGGAACAAAGGGTCCCTGGTGACACAGCAGACCACATGGAACCAAAATCCATTTTGGCACGTTGGGGCCACACTGAACCAATGGTCCATTGTGATACTGCAGATCCAAGGAGACCATTGTGACACTGAGAAACCTCTTGGAACCAAGGGAACATTCTGACACAGCAAGGCCTCATGGAGCCATGGGTCCATGGTGACACTGTGAATCCAAGGAGGCCATTGTGACTGAGGAACCTCATGGAACCAAGAGTCCGTTGTTCCACTGTGGATCCTGTGGAACCAAGGGGAGCACAGTGACATTGCGGGGCCTCATGGAACAATGGAGACTCTTCTGACACTTTGGACCCACTGGAACCAAGGGGCCATTAGAGCATGGCAGGGCCTCGTGGAATCAAGGGGACTACAGTGAACACTGTGGGTGTCCATGGGATGAAGGGGCCATTCTGACACCGTGGAACCAAGGATGCCATTGTGACACTATGGGGCATCATGGAACCACAGGTCCATTGTGACACAGCAGGGCCTCATGGAACCTTGGAGGCCATTTGGACACTTTGAGGCCTTGTGACACCAAGAAGGCATTGTGGCACTCCAGAGCCCTGTGCAGCCAAGGGGACCATAGTGACTCTGTGGGGCTCAGTGAAACCAATGGTCTGTTGTGACACTGCAAGGCCTTAGGGCATCATGGAGACCATTGTGACACTACAGGCCCCATGGATCCAAGGAGCCATTGTGACACTACAGGCCCCATGGATCCAAGGAGCCATTGTGACACTACAGGCCCCATGGATCCAAGGAGCCATTGTGACACTACAGGACCCATGGAACCAAGGAGCCATTGTGACACTACAGGCCCCATGGATCCAAGGGGCCATTGTGACACTACAGGCCCCATGGATCCAAGGAGCCATTGTGACACTACAGGCCCCAAGGATCCAAGGGGCCATTGTGACACTATGGAGTCTTGGCAGGCCAAGGGGCACTTGTCACACTGTGTGGCACCATGGAACCAAGGGGTCCATTGTGACACTTCAGGGCCCCATGGAACTAAGGATCCATGGAACAGTGCAGGACTCCATGGAACCAAAGGTCCACTGTGACATTGCGGGGCCTCATGGAACCCTGGAGGCCATGGTGACACTTTGAGGCCTCATTGAATCAAGGGGCTCTGCAGGGCCTCATGGAACCAAGGAGACCCTTCTGACACTGGGAGTCCCCATGGAACCAAGGATCCATTGTGATACTGCGGCATCAAGGAGACTCCTGTGACACTGCAAGGCCTCATGGAAGCAAGGGTTTGGCCTCCCAGGGGGAACCTGACAGGCCCAGCTGATCTTGGAATGTTGAGGGCTGCCTCTCATCAGTCCCTGGAGAACTGGAGCTCTGTGCTTTCCTTCCTATGGAAAAGAACCATCCGTCTTTCCAGGTGCCCACAGCCAAAACTGATACTCCTCCAGAAAAATTCCCTATGTGCAAGGGTTCTCCGAGATGAAAGCTGGCAGGACAGACACCTCTGGTTAGCCTCTGGTCCTCTGGTGGTCACCTCTCATCTCAAAGAAGTCCTGAGGAAAGTATTTGAGCAGGTTTGACTGCTGGAACATCAATGAGTCTCTCATCCTCTAAAAAACTCAGATGCTCTTCTATCACATGTGTCTTTTCTTTCTCATTGTGTCTTATGCATGAAATACTATTTTCAGCTAAGAAATATTGTTCTTCTCACTCTACCAGTGTTTGCTGACACAAAACAGCTTGACTACATATGGATCCAGGTCACCTGTATAAGTTAGCACAATAAAGAATCCAACAAGAATGATTTGTCTCTGCTCCCATCTGTCACATCTCCTCTGGAGCTGGAGGTGCAGCCCCAGCACTGGGGAGGGCTCAGGGGCTCACCAGCTCAGCTCCCACACAGAGAACTTGCAGACCTGGGCTGCTCTCCTTGGCCCCTGCACGCTCAGCCAGGCTGGGATGGACACTGATGGTTTCTGTGCCAGGCTCTCTGAGCCCAGCCCAGCTCCCTGCAAGCTCTGCCAGCTGCCCTGAGCTCTGTGCAGCACCAAGGGCCTCTCCCCAGCACAGCCCAGCCGGCTCTGGCCCCACAGCTCTGCTCAGCCCAGGCTGCTCTGGCCACTGGCCCCACGGCCTCAGCCCCTGGCCAGGGCACAGCAGCAGCTGCAGCTCACCCGGGACTCAGCCCCAGCCATGGGGGAAGGGGCTTGGCCAAGGCCAAAGGAGGCTCCCTGGGTGCCCTGCTCCCCTCGGGCTGAGGTGCTGAGAGCTCTGCAGCCCCTGCTGCCATCCTATCTGCCCAGGCCAGCACAAGAGCCCGGCCTTGGGGCCCTCCAGAGCTGCTCCTGCTCCAGGCCCAGGGCCCATCCCAGAGCTGGGGCAGCCACAAAGCTGTGCCCATTTCTGGTCATCGCTGCTATGATGGGGATGGATCCTCAGCCACTTGGAGGTTGCTGATGAATTTTCCTACTCCAGAGGCCTCTTCTTTCTTGAGCTCTTCAGTTCAAGAATTCAGTGTGAAAATCTCATAAACATTTTTCAAAACACCCAAGACAAGAAAAAAGGGAATAATTGAAGTTTTCAATTCTTCTGTGGTTAATTAAACAGATTTCAGTAATGTATTCAAAGTGAATATACCATATTGAAAACAGTGCTGAGAGAATTGTTCTTTTCCTGTTTGTAGTTTGATATCAGCAATGTCCAATTGATATTGACCCCCAGCACCTCCTAATGCAGTCTGAATAGATGTGAAAATCAAGACCCTCCATGGCTGACAATCAATAACACTTTGTCCCCAACCCCTCCCCACCATTTCCCTCATCCAACCCCTGGCACTCAGAGCAGATGAGGAATGGAGTCACACCCAGGGATGTCCCCAGGGCTCAGGATTGGGGCCGGGTCGGTGAAATCTCTTTATTGCTGATCTGGATGAGGCCATCGAGGGCACCCTCAGTCAGTTCCCAGGTGAGCCCAAGCTGGGTGGGAGTGTGGCTGTGCTGGAGGGCAGGAAGCTCTGCAGAGGGATCTGGGCAGGCTGGAGCCATGGGCCCAGGACAATTGGATGAGGTTCACCAAGGCCAAGGGCCGGGTCCTGCCCTGGGCTCACAACCACCCCAAATCCCTGGCTGTGCCCTGCCCCTGATCCCCACAGCCTGTCCTGTTTCCTTCATCCCTGCATTGCCAGGGACTTTCTGGGACAAGGGAGCTCTGCTCTGGGGATGGAGGGAGGTCCAAGTGCCACCACTGGAGTGGGAACCACAACTCATCAGGTTTGTGTCCTTTGGGGGTCAGGAACTGGTGAGACTCAAGAGGCACAGAAAGTTTCTCTTCATGGCCAAAAGACCATGGTTGAACAGGACACAATTTAATAACAATCACACTCCTTCCTTAGCTATGTGCAACATCCCAGCAGTGCCTGATGAGTCCACCATCCACAAGTGATTTCCATACTAGAATTGATTTTAGACAATCGTGGTTCTGTGATAGAAATAAACAAAATTAAGTTCTTGTATCAGGATGTCCTGCAGTGGAGGCAAAACCGCTCAAACAATTCCTGATTTGCAAAGATGTCAGTGGTGGATGGCGAAGAGATGTCGCAGAGCCCTTTTCTATGAAGGCAGAATCTCCTCTGTGGCCTCACAGCCCATTCTGTGATGTCACACTGCCAGCCCGTAATGTCACAGCCGACTTTGTGACATCACAACCTCCTCTGTGATGTCACAGCCTGCTCTGTGATGTCACAGCCTGTTCTGTGATGGCAGAACTCACTTAACATGTCACACAGCACCTCTGTGGGCTCACAGACCCACCCTGTGATGTCACAACACCTTCAGTGATGGAACACAGCCACCCTATAATGTCACAGCACACTCTTTGACCTCACAGCTTGCTCTGCTCTGTGATGTCATACAGGCATCCTGTGATGTCACAGCCTATTCTGTGATGTCACATAATAAACCAGGGATGTCACAGCCAACTATCTGATGTCACAACCTGGTCTGTGATGTCACACAATCACAGAATCACAGAATTGCTGGGTTGGAAGAGACCTTTAAGATCATCAAGTCCAACCCATGCGCTAACACCACCTCAGCTAAACCATGGCACTGAGTGCCACATCCAGTCTTTTTTTAAACACATCCCATGATGGTGACTCCACCACCTCCCTGGACAGACAATTCCAGGAATTTATCACCCTTACCATTAAATCATTCTTCTTAATATCCAACCTAAATTTCCCTTGGCACAGCTTAAGACACTGTCCTCTTGTTCTGTCAGTTGCTGTGGGGAGAAAGAGACCAACCCCCACCTGACTGCAACCACCTTTCATGGAGTGTGGAGAGTGATAAGGTCACCTCTGAGTCTTCTCCAGGATAAACAACTCCAGCTCCCTCAGTCGTTCCTCACAGGACTTGTGTACCAGACCCCTCACCCACCTTGCTGCCCTCCTCTGGACATACTCCAGGTCCTCTGTGTCCCTCCTAAATTGGGGAGCCCAGAACTGGACACAGCACTCGAGGAATAGTGCCAGTACAGGGGAATAATGCCAAGTACACCAGTGCCAAGTACAGGGGAAGAATGACCTCCCTGCTCCTGCTGGCCACACCATTCCTGATCCAGCCCAGGAGCCAGTGGCCTTCTTGGCCACCTGGGCACACTGCTGGCTCATGTCCAGCCTGCTGTCGACCAGTGCCCCCAGGTCCCTTTCTGCCTGGGCACTGTCCAGCCACACCGTCCCCAGCCTAGAGCTGTGCAGGGGGTTATTGTGGCCAAAATGCAGGACTGGGCACTTGGACTGATTAAACTTCATCTTACTGGAAACCAGTCCAGGTGTCCCTGCAGAGCCCTCCTACCTTCCAACAGATGGACACACGCTCCCAGCTCAGTGTCATCTGCAGATTTACTAATGAAAGCCTCAATCCCCTCATCCATGTGGTCAATAAAAATATTGAACAGAGCTGGCCCATCACAGAGCCCCGTGGGACAGCACTGGTGACTGTCCCCAGCTGGATGCAGCACCGCTCACCACCACTCTCTGGGCCGGCCATCCAGCCAGTTCTGAACCCAGCACAGAGTGCTCCTGTCCCAGCCATGGGCTGCAGCTTTTCCAGGAGTGTGCTGTGGGAGACAGTGTCAAAGGCCTTGCTGGAGTCCAAATAGACACATCCACAGCCTGTCCTGCATCCACCAGGAGGGTCACCTGGTCATAGAAGGAGATCAGGCTGGTCTAACACAACCTAGCCCTCCTAAACCCCTGCTGGCTGGGTCTGACACCCTGGCCATCCTGAAAGTGCTGTGTGATGGCACTCAGTGTGAACTGTTCCATGACCTTACCGGGTACTGAGGTCAGGCTGACTGGCCTGGAATTACCAGGATCCTCCTTGCCACCCTTGCTGTGAATGGGCGTCACATTGGGCAGCTTCCAGTCATCTGGAACCTCACCAGTGAGCCAGGACTCCTGGTAAATGATGGAGAGTGACTTGGCAAGCTCATCTGACAGCTCCCTCATCACCCTGGGGTGGATCCCATCTGGTCCCATGGATTTATGAACATCCAAGCAGCTCAGCAGTTCTCTGACTGCCTCCTCTTGGATAACAGTGGCCTACTCTGCTCCCTGACACCATCTACCAGCCCAGGAGGAGAGTTGTCCTGAAGGCAAATTGTCTTCTCTCTAAAAACTGAGGCAAAGAAGGCATTAAGCACTTCTGCCTTCTCCTCATCTGCAGTTATTAAATTCCCTTCCACATCTAATAAAGAACAAAGATTGGTCTTACCCTTCCTTTTACCATTGATATATTAGTAAAAGCATTTTTTATTAGCCTTTACAAAAGCTGCCATTTTAAGTTCAAACTGAGGATTGGCTTCCCTAATGTCTTTCCTATATACCCTAGCAATGCCCTTAAATACTTCCTTAGAGACCTGACCCTCCTTCCAAAGATGATAAATCCTCTTTTTATTCCTATCTTCCTCCAAAACCTTTTTGCCCATCCAGGCTGGGCATTTGCATCGTCGACTCATCTTTTGGCACACAGGGACAGTCTCCTTCTGTGCCCTCGAGATCTGTATTTTGAAGCTTGCCCACCTTTACTGAACTCCTTTGTTTTCAAGGGCTGCTTCCCAAGGAACTCTCTGAATAAGTCTCCTAAATAGGCCAAAGTCTGCCCTCCGAAGTCCAGTGTAAAAGTCTTATTAGTGTTCTACCTGACTTCACCATGAGAATTCTATAATTTCATGATCACTGTGCCCCAAATGAACTCCACCCACCACATCTCCCACCAGCCCATCTCTATTTACAAACAACAGATCTAACATAGTCCCTCTCCTGGTGGGCTCACTCACCAGCTGCAACAAAAAATTGTCCTCCATAAACTCTAAAAATTTCCTGGACTGCCTCTTTTCAGCTGTATTGAGTTCCCAGCAGATGTCCAGCAGGTTGAAGTCGCCTACAAGAACAAGGGCTGATGATCCAGAAACATTCTCTAGCAGCTTGTAGAATGAGTTGTCCACCTCTTCTTCCCAGCTGGCTGGATGATAACAGACTCCCAGTAGGATGTCAGCCTTGTTGGCCTTCCCTTAAGTCTTACCCATAGACATATGACTTTATCATCATTAGTTTCAACACCCACAGCATCAAAAGCCTCCCTAATGTAAAGGGCCACCCCTCCACCTCTTCTCCCTTTCCTGTCTCTCCTGAAGAGCTTGCAGCCATCCAGTGCAGCGCTCCAGCCATGTGAGTCGTCCCACCCTGTTTCTGTGATGGCAATTACATCATAGCTCTGCTGCTGCACCATGGCCTCCAGCTCTTCTTGTTTGTTACCCATGCTGTGTGCATTGGTGTACATGCACCTCAGCTGGGCTGCTGATTTCACCCCTAGCTCAGGCTTACCACCCATGAGCCTGCTTCCAGAAAACCCAGCTGCATCCCCTTCCCCTTCAGACCTAGTTTAAAGCCCTCTCAACAAGTTCTGCCAGTTCATGAGCTAAAATTCTTCTGCCCTTCACAGAAAGATGGAGCCCATGTGGTCCAAGCAGGCCAGGTGCTGTAAAAGTTGCCCCATGATTAAAGAATCCAAAATTTTGTCGATGACACCAACCCTTGAGCCACTCTTTGATAATGTGAGCTCTCCTATTGCTTTCACCGTTTTTCTCAGACACCAAAGGGACTGAGGAAAAGACTGTCTGTGCCCCTGTCCTATTAACCACCTGACCCAGTGCCCTAAAGTCCCTTTTAATTGCCCTGACACTCCTCTTTTCAATCTCAACACTGCCAGCCTGGGGTATAAGCAGTGGACAATAATCAGAGGGCTGAATCAGCCCAGGCAGTGTGTCAGTGATATCCCGTACCCGGGCCCCAGGGAGGCAGCAGACCTCTCTGTGGGGTGGGTCTGGTCGACATATGGGGCCCTCTGTTCCCCTCAGGAGGGAGTCACCCACCACGATTACCCTTCTTTCCTTTTTGATGTTAGAGGTGCTGATCTGTCTCACAGATGAATCATGATTGGGAGGCTCACTGGGCAGATAGTTTTCTTCTAAACCATCTGGCTGACTCTCCAGATCCAGGGGATCATACTGACTTTGAAGTGGCCCCTGGCTTGGGAGAGGGCTTTGGGAGGGATTTTTATTATTACCTCCTCGAGTAGGTACCCACTCCCACTCCCCTTCATCAGCCAGGTGTCCTTCTATAGCCTGACAGTGGGAGGTGTGGCAGACAGCGGGAACCAAGGAGAGCATTGCTGCACTGCCAGACCTCATGGAACCAAGGATCCATTGTGACACTGCAGGGCCCTGGGGCACCACAGTGCCATTGTGACACTGCAGGGCCCAAGGATCCAAGGGACTTAGTGGCACCAGAGGGACATTGCGACACTGGGAGGCCTCACAGAATCATGGAGATCATTGGGACACTCCGGGGCCTCATGGAACCATGGTGACACCAAGTTGTCTGGGGGTGTTGATCTGCTGGAAGGCCGGAGGGCTCTGCAGAGGACCCTGGACAGGCTGGATCCAGGGCCCAAATCCAACAAGGTGAGGTTTAACAAGTCCATGTGCTAGGTCCTGCACTTTGGCCACAACAACCCCTGCAGAGCTACAGGCTGGGGACAGAGTGGCTGGACAGCAGCCAGGCAGAAAGGGACCTGCAGGGACTGATGGACAGCAGGCTGGACATGAGCCAGCAGTGTGCCCAGGTGGCCAAGAAGGCCAATGGCTCCTGGCCTGGATCAGGAATGGTGTGGCCAGCAGGAGCAGGGCAGTGATCCTTCCCCTGTGCTCAGCACTGGTTGGGCAGCACCTCGAGTGCTGTGTCCAGTTCTGGGCCCCCTTATTTAGGAAGGACCTGGAGGGGCTGGAGCATGTCCAGAGAAGTGCAAAAAGGCTGGTGAGGCGTCTGGAGCACAAGTCCTGTGAGGAGCGGCTCAGGCAGCTGGGGTTGTTGATCCTGGAGAAGAGGAGGCTCAGGGGACACAAGGCGGTGTCAGGGCACAGGTTGGACTTGATGATCTCCAAGGTCTTTTCCAGCCTTGCTGATTCTGGGATTCTGTGAAACCACCCTTGGAGCAGTTGCAGGAGTAGCCTTGGGCCTCCTCTTCAGAAGCTCCAGCAGCCCAGGTCCCTCAGCTTCTCCTCACAGCCCCAAAGCCCATCCTGTCAGTCCTGCAGAGCCTCTGCAGCCCCTCCTCACTGCCCAGAACAGGCAGCCCCACAGCCAGACACAGCAGCCCAGATGTGCCCCCCTGGCCTGGGGTGCCTCTGGCAAGGGAGCAGCACGAGGCACTGCAGGAGCCTGCAGACAATTCCTGCAGCACTTGTGGGATGATCCTGCTCCCCAAGGGACGATCCCATGGTGCCAAGTCAGGAACTGGAATGGGGAGTGGGGCCAGAGAGTAAAGGGCAAACAGGGATGGGCTGTTTGCAGGGGAGGAAGAGGGGTGAGGGAGAGAAATAAATTTGTAGGAGGAAGATTAAAGAAAGCAAAGGTGAAGCCAAGGAAATGCTCCGGGCAGTTTGGGGGTGGCTGCCAGGCAGCCCTGGCTCTGAGCAGCAACGTCAGCAATGGGACAGGAAACTCCCAGCTGATGGGAACAAACTTTCTGGCTGACTGCAGAGGCCAGGACAAAGCTGAGTGGTTTCCCTGGCGTCCCCCAGCCCTTCCTGGCCCCAGGGGCTGATGGCATTTGTGCTCCCTCAGGTTCATGTCCCCACAGCAGCAGCATGGGGGTGCTCCCGCCTGCTGTGTGCAATGCAAACAGGGGCTCTTGATGTTTCTTTGTGGACAACATTAATATATAAAACAAAGAAAAAGAACCTACAAAAGGAAAACAACAAGAAGTATCAAAGACGACATTTATTAGAAGTGTTTTGCAGAAATTGGCCAGCAGTTTAATGTTCCCGAAACCATCCAGTCATCAGTGTCCACACTGCAGCCTTGAGCTCCTGGTTCCTCAGGCTGTAGATGAGGGGATTCAGGGCTGGAGGCACCACTGAGAACAGAACTGACAGTGACAGATCCAGGGATGGGGAGGACATGGAGGGGGGCTTCAGATGAGCAAATGCTGCAGTGCTGAGGAACAAGGAGACCACGGCCAGGTGAGGGAGGCAGGTGGAAAAGGCTTTGTGCCGTCCCTGCTCAGAGGGGATCCTCAGCACGGCCCTGAAGATCTGCACATAGGAGAAAACCATGAACACAAAACAGCCTAAATATAGAAGAGCACTTAGTACAATAAGCCCAGCTTCTCTGAGTTTGCAGTGTGATCTTGAGGATCTGGGGGATTTCACGGAAGAACTGGCCCAGGACATTGCCATGGCACAGGGGCAGGGAAAATGTATTGGCCGTGTGCAGCAGAGCATTGAGAAAGGCACTGGCCCAGGCAGCTGCTGCCATGTGGGCACAAGCTCTGCTGCCCAGGAGGGTCCCGTAGTGCAGGGGTTTGCAGATGGACACGTAGCGGTCGTAGCACATGATGGTCAGGAGGAAAAGCTCTGCTGACATGAAAAAGACAAAAAAAAAAACCTGTGCAGCACATCCTGTGTAGGAGATGGTGCTGGTGTCCCAGAGGGAATTGTGCATGGCTTTGGGGACAGTGGTGCAGATGGAGCCCAGGTCGCTGAGGGCCAGGTTGAGCAGGAAGAAGAACATGGGCGTGTGCAGGTGGTGGCCGCAGGCTACGGCGCTGATGATGAGGCCGTTGCCCAGGAGGACAGCCAGGGAGATGCACAGGAAGAGGCAGAAGTGCAGGAGCTGCAGCTGCCGCGTGTCTGCCAGTGCCAGCAGGAGGAAGTGGCTGATGGAGCTGCTGTTGGACGTTTCTTCACTCTGGGAATCATGGACTATTGAAAGAAGATATTGACAAGACGGGAAAGATTTCCGTGTCATTCCTATGTTTTTTTATTAGGAATCCCCCCAAAAATACTTCTCCTTGTTGGCTGAACTTTGCTCAGCCTTTTTTCACTGAGGTCCGGTTTGTGCTGCTGCCTCATCTTTGACACTGTTCTCAGCCTGAACACTGGGGAGCCCATAGGGAAAACAGGGCTCGCTGTGCCCCAGTGCAGTCAGACCTGCGGGTCCCACACAGGAGCCCTTTGCTCATTTCAGCTTCCTCTGTTTCAGGGTGATCAAACTTCCAACGTGCTTGAACAATAAAGTGGCTTTTTTGAAGACTTCAGTTTCATTGTCAGCATCTCTGAATTCTTCTACCTTTCCCTGTGCAGCTGGAAATGGAGGGATACCAAGGGTTGGTCTGGCTCTCTGTTTTTTTTGTCAGTGCTACCCAGAGTGCTTTTGTGACAGGAAACTCAGACTTTTTGTCACAGGCATCATGATTAGCTTGAAATGCTCTCAAGTCCCTGAGCACTAAGTCACAGAGAATTAAAGCTGCACAGGCCACTTCTGCAGTGCTCAAACACAGCCCTGTTGCTGCTGCCGCTGAATCAACTGACAGAGGCCATCACAGAAATTGCCTCTGGAATGTCAAATCAAATGAAAAAATCCACCAGGAGAAAGAGAAGCCAGAACTTCTCAACACACTTCATTGTTTCTTCTGAGCAGCAGCAGAAAATGGAGATGCCCAGAGATATTTCCAGCTGCTGCTGATCCCAGTGGAGCCCAGCCTGCTGCCCAGTCCCAGCTTTCCCACCCTCCAGCAGACGCCCTGGTTCCCTGCAGGTGCCGTGGGATGGCACTCAGGAGGATCTGCTCCAAGGCCTTCCCCTGGAGCACGCTCAGGCTGCCAGGCCTATGGATCCTGGATCATCCTTCCCACCGAGCCTTCCTGTGCACGGCTGTTCCATTTGCACCTTTGCGCTCAGCTCGGACTTCTCCACTTCACCAGGAGTGCTGGGAAAGGATGGAGAGCAGCCTGGCAAGCTCTTTCTGCAGCTCCCTCTTTACCCTGGGGAGGTAGAACATTCCACAGGAAAGCAACTGGTGCCACAGGGAGCGGGTGGCCTCAGGCACCTTTGGGGATGGAACAAGGCCTTGGTTTGACATAAGTAAGCACAAGCAATTCACATGAGTAAACAAGTAATTAGCACAGACATACCTAAGTACTTAGCACCAGTTAGCATAACAAAAACCTGGTGGCCTAACTTGACATGAGAGTGACCTGACAAAAAGCTTTAGACACAGTCTACCAGAAGAACTAAGGGCAAGTGTGGAATCAGCCCTGTGCAGGGAAGCCCTGAGGAAGACTTTGTGCTGCTTTGGGGCATCGAGACCGCTCCTGGCCAGGGCCTGGACATCAGCTTCAAGTATGGGAATCTGACACAATGTATTTCTAACTGTCTGCTTATGGAATCACCTCAGCAGTGTAAAGATGGATGGTGATTTTGATACAACTCCTACATCAACCCACTGAAATTTATACATGGTGAAGAAACATTTCAGTGGGTGCAGACCCCTGCCCTCCTGCCAGGTCAATAAAAGGGCTTTTGGCTGACAATGCATTTGTCTGCTGATTTGTTTGAATGAGGGAGACCCCTCAGGACTGCTGTATCCTGAGGGAACACCGTTGGCCTTGACCTGTAGGCACCTGCGCAAGCTTAAAATCCTGCCTCAGCTTCCAGGACCTCTCTTGGCCGGCATCCTGACGTGGATGGAGGACTGCTGTGAGGCACTGCTGGGACCCAGCGGGACAGGACCGGCTGTCTCGTGTCCACGTAGCACCCCTCACACAGCCAGGGCCATCCCGAAACCAGACAAACACTCACGTGTCAGCACAGGGGAGCAAGGAGCACCGGGCTCCTCTCAGGGTATCTCAGCTGGGCTCGCTCCACAACACACCCCCACTTTCAGGCCTGCTGATGCCCAGCTGCCAGAAATGCCTACCTTGTTCTCTCCAGGGTGCACAGGGAGAGCCAATGAGCAGGACGCCTTGGGAGGCAAACCTTCCCAGCCTTTTCTGAGGCCAGGGACACACCAAGATCAGCCAAGACTCTCCATGCTGCCTGGCCCACCCAGCCCAGCTCTGTGCTGGCCCTGGGCCACAGTGGTTTTCACCAAGCAAGAGCCACATGCACATTGCCAAGAGTTGAAACACAGCAGACAGGGAAGAGGTGAAAAGTGTGTGTGTAAAGGCCTTTTAATTCACAGCTCTCAGAGAGAGCTCTGGGGCTCACGGCTGGACAGAGATGCTCCTGCTCACGCCTCCGTCCAAAGCGGGGAACACACCCTGCTGCAGGTGCTTGGGTTGGTCTCTGCAGGTCCAGGCGGATGCCGAACCTGCTCTTCACAGCCTTCTCCCTTGCCCTGCCCCTCTGCCAAGTGCAACGGGCCTCAGGCAGTGAAAGGACCACAGAGAGCCAAAGGAGGACACTTGCACCTGCCTCGCTGGGAGCTCCCTGGGAAGCACTTTCCTTGAGAAGCAAGCCCCTTTCCTCCAAAGGCATTTCCCCAAATGTGTAGCTGTCCTGGGGAACACCAACACACTCTCAAGAAAAGCTGGCAAGGCTGAATGACTTCAGGTCCTTTCAGGACAGGCATTCCAGCTGTAGCTCATATTCTCCCAAGTGCGTTTCCAGGTGGAGGTTCAGAGGGGCAGCCCCAGGCCCTCTACAAACACAAGCTGCCCACTGCCTCTTCACCTGCCTCAACTCCTGCCTGCGGTCACTGCAGCAAAACCAGGCTGTTCCAGCCAGAGCCCTGTTCCCGCAGGATGCTCTTGCCAACACCTTCCAGGACTCTCTGCTGTGCATGCAGCACTTTTCATGCCAGCTCTCAACAGTGGGATTTGAGGGGCAGCAAGGACAAATGTCACAAACCTGTGTGACACTCCAGATCCTCATGGAACCAGGGGGCCAGTGTGACACTGTGGGAAGTTGTGGAACCAAGGGGATTACTGTGGCACTGTTGGGGCCCATGGAACCAAGGGGCCAGCGTGACACTGTGGGGCCTCATGGAAACAAGAGGCCATTGTGAGCCTGCAGGGCTGTAACACCCCAGAACACTGAAATGCTGGGGGTCACCAAAGGTTTCTTTACTTGAGTTTGGTGCACAGGAGAAACACCAACCAGATATTCTCACCATGGCCAGATGAAAGAGTTTTCTTGGTAGGAAGGGACCCAGCTCTTTAGTGAATGGCCCACACAGGGATTGAACCCACAGCCTCAGTGATACCAGCACCATGCTCTAACCAATCGAGCTAAGAGATCAAAATAACACAAAATTTCACTGGCAAAATATGGACAATCAAGGAACTTGAGCAAAGGGTTTCATACAACATCCACTGCAGCAAAAAACTCTTACCATAGCATTACTTTGTTAACTTAGCCCACTTTACCTAAAAACCTTTAACCCTTACGATGATAAGTTACCCAAAAATGTTCCAGGTAAGCAGGATTAGAAGAAGAAATAGAGAACAAGAGAAAGACAGAAGATCTATAGAAAGACACACACATAGATACAAACTGCTCAGTGTCCAGCACCATTAACAGAGGAACCCCAGGAGAAGGCAGGATCCAGACCATGGGCTGGCCTCGTGCTCTGGCTTTTAAACCCCTGGGCCTTCATGGGCCCGCCCCTGGGGTGGGACTGCCAGTTGCTTGTCCAATCAGAGTCAGGGAAGGCACCAGCTGCTGGTGTGTGATTGACTGACAGCTGGGCCAATCAGAGCTGGGTTAGCCCTGCCTGCTGTGTGATTGACTGACAGCTCAGCCAATCAGAGCTGGGTTAACACCGCCCCTTCCATGTGATTGACAGCTGTGCCAGGCCAGGGCTGGGGGCGGGGCTCTGTCCCACCACAAACCAAGGCCTGACCCGCTCCTGGCCCCACACGGGCATTCCGAGCATCCCAAGGTGTCTCGGGACATCGATCTCATCCAGCCTTTGACAGCGACCATGGTGACACTACAGAACCTCATGGAGCCATGGGTCAGTTGTGACACTGTGCTGCCCCATGGAATCAAGGAGACCATTGTGAACACGGGGGCCCCAAGGAACCAAGGGTCCATGGTGACCTTGTGGAGCCCGCAGTGTCACAGAGGAGCCGTTGTGACACAGCAAGGGCGCATGGAGCCGAGGAGCCATTGTGACACATCAGGGCTTTGTGGAACCACGAAGCCATTGTGACATTGCAAGGCCCCATGGAAGCACAGGGCCATTGTGACACTGCAGAAGCAAGGGGAACATTGTGACACTCCAGGGCCTCATGGAACCAAGCAGACCATTGTGACACTGTGGGGTCACACGAAACCAAGGGAACACGGAACAGGTCTGGCTGGCTGGGGCTCCTGGGGACCACCTGACAGGTCCAGCAGACCTTGGCATGTCGATGGCTGCTTCTCACCTGCCCTGAAGCACTGGGGCTCTGGGCTTTCCTTCCTATGGGAGAGAACTGTCCTTCTCCTCCATGGGCCATGGCCAAAATTGGGATTCCACTTCCAAAACTCTGTACATCCAAGGATTGCTCCCCAGTGAAAGCTCCCAGGACAGCAAGGTGTGGCTGCCCTTGGCCTCCTGCAGATGCCTCTCACCCAAAACACTGGGGCTTGGTGCTTTCCTTCCAATGAAAAAGAACCGCCCTTCTTCTCAAGGTGTTCGTGGTCCAAATTGAGATTCCTCCTCCCAAATTCTGTATAATTCTGTATATTCAAGGATTCCTCCATGACAAAATCTGTCAGGACAAGCAGGTCTTGCTGGCTTGGCCGCCCAGGAGCCACCTCTCTCCTCTTCTGCCTTTGAAACACTTGGGCTCTGTGCTTTTCTTCCTATGGAAAAGAACCATCCTTCTTAATCCATGCAGAAATGGCCAAAACTGGGCTTCCACCTCCCAAATTCCATTTATCCAACGGTTGCTTTCAGAAAAAAGCTACCAGGACAGAGAGGTCTGTCTGCCTTAGGCCTCTGGTGGCCATCAGCCCTTGAAACACCAGTGTTCCATGCTTTCCTTCCTATGGAAAAGATTTGTCCTCCTCCCCCAGGTGTCCATGTCTGAAATTGGGGTTCTACCTCTAAAATTCTGTGCATCCAAGGGTTGATCCCAGCCAAAATCTGCCAGTACCGCCAAGTCTGGCTGGCCTTGGCCTCTGGTGGCTGCCCCTGCCACACTGGGGCTCGGTTCTTTCCTTCCCATGGAGATCACTGTGACACGGTGGGGACCTCATGGAAGCAAGGGGATCATTGTGGCACCACTGGAGCCCATGGAACCAAGGGGCCATGGTGACACAGCGGGGCTTCATGGACCCAGAGACCATTATGACTCTGTGGGGCCTGATGGAACCATGGAGGCCATTCTGACCCTTCAGGGCCTCGTGTCACCAAGGGGGCATTGTGACACCTCAGGGCCTCATGGAAGCAAGGGAACTTTGGGACACTGTGGGGCCCCATGGAACCGAGGGAACATGGAACAGGTCTGGCTGGCTTGGCCTTCCAGGGGCCACCTGACAGGACTGGCTGATCTTGGAATGCCGAGAGCTGCCTCTCATCAGCTCCTGGAGCACTGGGGCTCTGTGCTTTCCTTGCTATGGAAAAGAACTGTCCCTCTTTTCAGATGCCCATTGCCAAAATTGGTAAGCTCCCTAAAAAATTCCTCCATGCAAAGGTATCTCTCAGAAAAAAACCTGCCAGCTCTGGCTGGATTTTGCCTCTGGTGGTCACCTCTCATCTGCCCCTGCAACAGAGGGCTCTGTTCCTTCCTTCCTATGGAAAAAAACCCAGCCTTCATGCCAAGGACCATGGCAAAAAATTAGAATTTGGCCTCCCAAATTCCATAAATCCAAGGATCACTCCCAGACAAAAGTAGCCAGGACAGACAGGTCAGGCTGGCCCTGTCCTCTGGTGATTTTCTTAGATTATGAGCTGAATGTTTACACTTGAAAACACCTCGGAGAGGGCCCGGAGATCTTGCAAGCTGGGCTTTTGGGGCCTTGGGCACATGACCACTACATATGGACAAAGGAGCTCAGTGCTCTGTGCTGTTGTGGTGGTTTTGCATCATGGAAGAGATGTCCTGAGAGAAGCTGCTAGCAGTTTCCTCTGTGTCTGACAAAAAAACAATCAGTAATTAGCTTTGAGAGCTGACAATCTGTTAAACCACTAAGGAAACTGCACACGCCTCTGTGAAGACACAAGTTAAAGATGGAGAAGCCTGGCTGGGTCTCTTTCCCTTCTGGCCAGCAAAGAGGTGACCAGGCCGGCCCAGCCCCGTCTCAGCCAGGCCAGGCCGGGCGGCTCCTGCCGTGGGGCCGGGCCCCTTCCCAGGGAGCCGCCAGGCCCCATCGGCTGCCGGGCAGGGCAGGGGAGGCCGCGGGGCCGAGGCCGGGCCGGGCCGTGGCTGCGGTTGCTGACATCTGGCCGCTACCGAGCCCTGCCCCGCCGCCAGCCCGGGCCCAGCCAGGATCCGCCGGGCCCCAGGAGCAGCCCCGGGCCGGGCCGGCTCAGCCAAGGTTCTGCCACCCTTGGGGTTCGCCTGCAACCAGCGGGCAGGGGAGGAGAAGCCATGGGCCCCGGCCGTGCTGCTGCTGTGCTCTGGCCTGGCTGCTGAGATCCTGGCCCTGCCCCAGCGCGGCCCAGCCTGACACAGCCCCAGCGCAGCCGCTGCAGAAACCTCCATGGTAAAACAGCTCCGGCCGCAAGTACCGAGACCAGCCGGGGTCACGGAACCATCTGCAGGCCCTGGCTGAGATATTGACTCTTCCAGTGCTTCCATCCTCCCTCGAGTGAGAGAAAAGGACAAAGTGCAGGCACACACAGGAGCAACATGAAGACACCAAGGTCAGTGAAGAGGAAGTTGAGTCCCAGATGGGAGGGATGAGGAGATGCCTTGATCTTGGGGCTCAAATCCTCTGGTAAAGCTATGGAGAAGGATGTAATTGATACATCAGACTCTCTTTTTCCCTATAGCACATTGAAAAGTATGGGGAGATGATTTGTTCAGCAAAGGCCTCCATGCTAATGTAAGGAAATGTTGAAGTACCTGTGATCCCATGAGAAGTTTGAGCAATGAAAGAGAGCAGAGTGATGAGACCCTATGCCCCCAGGGAGAGAAGAAAACCTCTGTTTACAGAGATGAAGATGATTTCAGAAATAGATGAAGAGAACCTTTGCTCTTAAACAGCTCATCTGTAAACTAATACCCCATAAGTTGGCATGGCCCATAAACACAGCTGTGGGAAAAGCTGTGAAAAAATGGGAGGGACTTCACAAGTATAGATTTTTCCTAGGCAGCTGCTATTCATGGAAATGAAAAGCCATGAGATAACTGTTGTCTTGTGGAGAAGTCTCCATAACATTTACAAGAGGAACTTCTCTCCCTAAGTGAGCTGAAGAAAGACTATTCTAGATGGTGGTAAACTGACTGAAATTTTAGGTTTTGTCTCTTTACAAAATTGTCAGGTTGTATGGAGGGAGGAAGTGTTCTGAAAGTTTTGTTCTGATTCTTATTACTCTTTATTTTATTTTCTATTAATAAACTTTTCTTTATACCCTATTAAAGTTTAGAGCTCACTTTGCCTTTCTCCTAATCTTATCTCAGAGCAGGAAATGAATAAGTATATTCTAGTGAGTGCCCTGGTAATTAGCCAATCTCAAATTGGCAAACCAAAACCAATACAGAAACTTCCCGATGAACTGCCTCAGACAAGAAAGAAATCAAGGTAGAGCCATGGTTTCTCAGGATTTGTTTGTTCCTCATGAGCCCCGTGGTGCATTTGGAGCTGAGCTCTGGAACCTCAGGGCGCAAGAGGAGATTGCACAAATCTTTCCAGGAGTCAAAGTCAGAAGAAAACCGGAATGTGTCTCAAAGCATTCATGGGTCCCACTGAGGCCCATCCCCAACACAGGCTCCTCATGGACTCCTTGGAGGAGAGAACTGGAGGCCAGGATTGCACAAAAACCTCTCAGAAACTCAAATTGCACAAAAACCTCTCAGTGTGGAAAGGAAAACCCAGAGTACCTTAAAAAAGTCGAGTATCTCAAAGCATCAATGAGCCGAACTGAGTGTCAGTGCAAAGCTCTCAAGGGACTCGTTAAAGCAGAAAATTGGGGCCATGATTGCACAAACCTCTCACAGAGTCTGGATCAAAAGGGAAACACCAAGTACCTGAAAAGAACTGAAGTACCTTGAAGCATTAATGAGCCCCACTGAGTGTTGTTCCTGACAAAGCCTCTCCAGGGACTAATTACAGCAGATAATTGGAGGCAATGATTGCACAAAGCTCTCAGAGACTCCAAGGCAAAAGCCGAAGTGCTTTGAAAAACCTGCAGTCCCTGGGAGCATGAAGGAGCCCCCAGGGCCATTCCTGAGCAAGGCTCCCCAGGGACTCCTTCCAGCAGATCCTTGAGGCCACTGGGATGTGGGCTAGGGGGGGGATGCTGAGGGCAGGACAAGGGGCTGACAGTGCCCAGCCTGGCTGGGGCTGTGCCAGGAGGCCCCAGTGCCTCAGGACAAGGTGTCTCCTGACAGCCCTTGGTGGCACAGAGCCTGCTGTGCACCTGGGCACCAGGACTTGGCTTCTCTTGGTCCCCACCTGTCATCAGTGCCTCCAGTTCTCTGCTCTGCCTGGGGCCTGGGGACACTTTCTCAGTCGTGTCCCTCAGTGGGACCCATTAAAAGCCAAAGAAACTTTGGAGTTGGATTCTGACTTGGAGCTCTGGAGAGGTTTCTGCAGCTCCCTCTCAGGGCCTGATGTTCAGGGCCTGAGCACAAAGCCCCAGAGGGTCATTAAAGTCCTTGTGCTGTGTCTGTGCTGCTGAGCTGGGCTGGGCTCCTGGCACAGAGGGTGATCCTGGTAACCAAGGAGAGCTTCAAAAGCACATTTCTCTGGATGAGCAGCTCTTCTCCCAGCCCAGCAGGGCTGGGGCACTGCCTGCAGCCAGCCCGGGCACAGCACAGAGGCACAGAGAGCTTCCATCAGTCAGGGCTGGGAAGGTGCTGAGAAGTGCCTGGGGCAGAATCACTGGCAGCCCTTGGCACAGGAACCTCTGGCTGCAGGACAATGCAGCTGCAGCTCCTGGAGTGATCTCCTACAGCTGGAACATCCCAATGCCCACAGACCCTGTGAGTACAACTCTGAGTATTTCTGGTGCAGGGGAGGTGAAATGCTCTGACATGCTGAGGGGTTCTGATCAGTCATAGAATGTTTCCAAGACAGGCATTTTGATAAAAATGAGGAAATTACCAAAGGCTTTTTATTCTGTTTCCTACTATTGGAGAATGGCAGGGATGGAGGGATAAATTTTAAAGGATTATTATGATGTAATGATTATGAATTCTGACAAGTTCCTGAGACATCTGAACTGTAACTTTAAGTGATCAATAGGGTCACAGGAGATCCCTAATGTGCTTGCAGCCACTCTGCCCATGGACAGCACCAGCATCACCTCTGCTGGAGCCATCAGGCTCAGTTTGAGCTGTCCTTTCTCCAAGCTGCAAACAGAACCTGCCCCCAGCCAGTGCCCTGCAAATAGGCAGGGTTCTGTCAGCCCAAGGAGAGTGCACAGAGATTTGGGGTCTGTGATTGCTGGCAGGGAGAGCTCAGGCACAGGGAAACACCTGCACGAGGAAAATCTCCAGGAAGCAGAGAGAAGATCAGGGAAGGAGAGAAAGCAAAACCCAGAAGTGCTGGGGCAGGGAGAGTTTAGAGATGTCCAGAGGATCCCCTCCAGTGCAGCCCCTCCCGCTGAACAAGCCCCCTCCCTCCTGTCTCCCCAGCCAAGCCTCTGCCCTCAGGGCCGGGGCTCCAAGGCGTGCAGCCCCTCCTGTGCAGGCAGAGCTGCAGCAGAGCCGTGGGGCAGCTCTGCAGCCCCGGGCCCAGTTCCCTCTGCAGAGCACAGGGCTGGGAGCAGCTGCCCGGCACTGGGGGCTCTGGGAGGGGGCACAGCTGGCTCAGGGTGACACAGCTGTCCCCAGTGCCCAGCTCTGGGCAATGCTGTCAGTGCAGCCAGGGAAGGAGCTGCATCTCCCTGCATCCAGTGCCATCAGAAGGACACTTGGAAGTCTCCCTGAGATTTCAGTCCAAGCTGGATTGATGGGGAAAGGCAGAGGTGTTCTGACACTGAAAATGCTTCTGGGTTGGTGAAATGAGCAACGTGAGTCCTTGCCTACAAATGAGGAGCTGGGCTGTGCTGGATCCATCTGTCTCAGTAGCACCATAGTGTTTTTAAAAGAAACATGAGACTGTGAACATCCTTCATTTGAAAAACTGAAAGCCCAGAGATACTCCAAAGAGAATGAAGTGACAGACCATCTCCCCTCAGTTTCCACTCATAATCTTCCCTCAGGGAACTCTGTTCTACCAGAGGGAGGCAGGAATGTTGAGTATTTCTGATATCCAAGAATACCAGGAGAGACATGGGGGTAGCTTAAAATGAAAACCTCTAAACTCTTAAACACAGAAGAGTGTCCGTGTGTGTTACAGAGGAAAGTGTATGGGAAATGGCTTTGGTTTTGGTTACAGTTATCTCCTCTAATTCTTCCCGGTCCTTTCTCCATGAACAGGTCCCCATGTGCGGCCACAGCCAATGTCCAACAGCAGCTCCATCAGCCACTTCCTCCTGCTGGCACTGGCAGACACACGGCAGCTGCAGCTCCTGCACTTCTGCCTCTTCCTGGGCATCTCCCTGGCTGCCCTCCTGGGCAACGGCCTCATCATCAGCGCCGTCGCCTGCGGCCACCACCTGCACACGCCCATGTTCTTCTTCCTGCTCAACCTGGCCCTCAGCGACCTGGGCTCCATCTGCACCACTGTCCCCAAAGCCATGCACAATTCCCTCTGGGACACCACCACCATCTCCTACACAGGATGTGCTGTACAGCTCTTTTTCTTTCTGTTCTTCATCTCAGCAGAGTTTTCCCTCCTGACCATCATGTGCTACGACCGCTACGTGTCCATCTGCAAACCCCTGCACTACGGGACCCTCCTGGGCAGCAGAGCTTGTGCCCACATGGCAGCAGCTGCCTGGGCCAGTGCCTTTCTCACTACTCTGCTGCACACAGCCAATGCATTTTCCCTGCCCCTGTGCCATGGCAATGCCCTGGGCCAGTTCTTCTGTGAAATCCCACACATCCTCAAGCTCTCCTGCTCCAAATCCTACCTCAGGAAACTTGGAGTTTCTGTTGTCACTACCTCCTTAGCATTTGGTTGTTTTGTGTTCATTGTTTTCTCCTATGTGCAGATCTTCAGGGCTGTGCTGAGGATCCCCTCTGAGCAGGGACGGCACAAAGCCTTTTCCACCTGCCTCCCTCACCTGGCCGTGGTCTCCCTGTTCCTCATCACAGCAGCATTTGCTCACCTGAAGCCCCCCTCCATGTCCTCCCCATCCCTGGATCTGGCCCTGTCAGTTCTGTACTCAGTGGTGCCTCCAGCCCTGAACCCCCTCATCTACAGCCTGAGGAACCAGGAGCTCAAGGCTGCAGTGAGGAGACTGATGACTGGATGCTTTCAGGAACATTAAACTGCTGGCCAATTTCTGCAAATCACTTGTAATAAAAGTCATCTTTGATACTCCTTGTTGATTTGGTTGTGGGGTTGTTTTTTTTTATTTTCCTTTGCCTTACTTTTTTAATATTGACCACAAAGCAATGTCACTGGTTTTGCCATTTCTCCTTTTGTTTCTTTCCACCTTACCTGTGGCTACAGACTGTGTCAATAAGGGCCTGCACTGTTGTTGGCTTAAAAGGAACTCAAGGATGTCCCAGCAGAGTTTTCTGCAGAGATGCCCTTTTGTTGCCTTCTCTGGAGCTGCAGCAGCAATGTCTGTGTGTAGAGCTGGGGCAGATCAGTGCTGGCACAGCAGCTGTGCCCAGCAGCAGCAGCACTTGGTGTTGCCAGTGCTGCTCCCGTGGCCCTGCCCCGCTGCCCTGGTGGCCCTGGTGTTGCTGCAGGGCCTGAGTGCTCTCGGGGCCGGGCACAGTCCTGGGGGTGGCAGTGCCGGGGCTGCAGCAGGGACAGCCCATGGGCACTGCTGGGGCAGCGCTGACGCCTCAGGCCAGGGCCTGGGGGCTCCAGGCTCCTTGCCCAGGCTCTCTCAAGAACATGGCCAGGCCAATGCTCAGCACAGAAAACCCCCGTGAGCAGCCCCAGGTTGGCCGTGGGCAGGCTGGGGGCAAACAGCATGGCTGGTGCTCTGCAAGGGCCCTGGGGGAGACGGGAAGGAGCAGCAGAGCAGGGGCTGATCCATCCCCAGTGCGCTGGACAGCCCAGGGCAGCGTCCCAGAGCGTCCTCATGGAGCTGCCAACAACATCCCCCCTCTGCAGCCCTGGCCTCTCCCCCAGCTCACACAGGTGCCGCATCCTTGCAGGCACAGCCACGGCAGCGCTGGCTCAGGAGCCCCTGTTTGCATTGCACACAGCAGGCGGGAGCACCCCCATGCTGCTGCTGTGGGGACATGGACCTGAGGGAGCACAAATGCCATCAGCCCCTGGGGCCAGGAAGGGCTGGGGGACGCCAGGGAAACCACTCAGCTTTGTCCTGGCCTCTGCAGTCAGCCACAAAGTTTGTTCCCATCAGCTGGGAGTTTCCTGTCCCACTGCAGATGCTGTTGCTCAGAGCCAGGGCTGCCTGGCAGACACCCCCAAACTGCCCTGAGCATTTCCTTGGCTCCACCTTTGCTTTCTTTACTCTTCGTCCTACAAATTTATTCCCATTGCCCATCCCTGTTCCCTCCCCTGCAAACAGCCCATCCCTGTTTGCCCTTTCCTCTCTGGCCCCACTCCCCATTCCAGTTCCTGACTTGGCACTATGGAAACGGCCCCTGGGGAGCAGGATCATCCCACAAGTGCTGCAGGAATTGTCTGCAGGTTCCTGCAGTGCCTCGTGCTGCTCCCTTGCCAGAGGCAGCCCAGGCCAGGGGGGCACATCTGGGCTGCTGTGTCTGGCTGTGGGGCTCCCTGTTCTGGGCAGTGAGGAGGGGCTGCAGAGGCTCTGCAGGACTGACAGGATGGGCTTTGGGGCTGTGAGGAGAAGCTGAGGGACCTGGGCTGCTGGAGCTTCTGAAGAGGAGGCCCAGGGCTCCTCCTGCAACTGCTCCAAGGGTGGTTTCAGAGAATCCCAGAATCAGCAAGGCTGGAAAAGACCTTGGAGATCATCAAGTCCAGCCATTGCCCTGAAACCGCCTTGTCTCCCCTGAGCCTCCTCTTCTCCAGGATAAACAACCCCAGCTCCCTCAGCTGCTCCTCACAGGACTTGTGCTCCAGACCCCTCACCAGCCTTGTTGCCCTTCTCTGGACACGCTCCAGCCCCTCCATGTCCTTCCTAAATTGGGGGGCACAGAACTGGACACAGCACTCGAGGTACTGCCCAACCAGTGCCCAGCACAGGGGAAGAATCACTGCCCTGGTCCTGCTGGCCACACCATTCCTGATCCAGGCCAGGAGCCATTGGCCTTCTTGGCCACCTGGGCACACTGCTGGCTCATGTCCAGCCTGCTGTCCATCAGTCCCTGCAGGTCCCTTTCTGCCTGGCTGCTGTCCAGCCACTCTGTCCCCAGCCTGTAGCGCTGCAGGGGTTGTTGTGGCCGAGGTGCAGGACCTGGCACATGGACTTGTTAAACCTCACCTTGTTGGGTTTGGTTCCTGGATCCAGCCTGTCCAGGTCCCTCTGCAGAGCCCTCCTGCCTTCCAGCAGATCAACACCCCCAGACAACTTGGTGTCACCACAGTTCCATGAGGCCCCAGAGTGTCCCAATGGTCTCCATGATTCCATGAGGCCTCCCAGTGTCACAATGTCCCTCTGGTGTCACAAAGTCCCTTGGATCCTTGGGCCCTGCAGTGTCACAATGGCACCGTGGTGCCCCAGGGCCCTGCAGTGTCACAATGGATCCTTGGTTCCATGAGGTCTGACCGGGCAGCAATGCTCTCCTTGGTTCCCGCTGTCTGCCACACCTCCCACTGTCAGGCTATAGAAGGACACCTGGCTGATGAAGGGGAGTGGGAGTGGGTACCTACTCGAGCAGGTAATAATAAAAATCCCTCCCAACCCCCTCTCCCAAGCCAGGTGCCATTTCAGATTAGGTATGATCCCCTAGATCTGGAGAGTCAGCCAGATGGTTTAGAAGAAAATTATCTGCCCAGTGAACCTCCCAATTATGATTCATCTATGAGACAGATCAGCACCTCTAACATCAAAAAGGAAAGAAGGGTAATCGTGGTGGGTGACTCCCTCTTGAGGGGTACAGCGGGCCCCATATGTCAACCAGACCCATCCCACAGAGAGGTCTGCTGCCTCCCTGGGGCCCGGGTACGGGATATCACTGACACACTGCCTGGGCTGATTCAGCCCTCTGATTATTGCCCACTGCTGATACCCCAGGCTGGCAGTGATGAGATTGAGAAGAGGAGTGTCAGGGCAATTAAAAGGGACTTTAGTGCATTGGGTCAGGGGCACAGAAAGTCTTTTCCTCAGTCCCTCTGGAGTCTGAGAAAAATGGTGAATGCAATGGGAGAGCTCACATTATAAACGAGTGGCTCGAGGGTTGGTGTCATTGGTAAAATTTGGTATTCTTTAATCATGGGGCAACTTTTACAGAAGGGAAGGGGATGCAACTGGGTTGTCTGGAAGCAGGCTCATGGGTGGTAAGCCTGAGTTAGGGGTGAAATCAGCAGCCCAGCTGAGGTGCATGTACACCAATGCACACAGCATGGGTAACAAACAAGAAGAGCTGGAGGCCATGGTGCAGCAGCAGAGCTATGATGTATTTGCCATCACAGAAACAGGGTGGGACGACTCACATGGCTGGAGCGCTGCACTGGATGGCTGCAAGCTCTTCAGGAGAGACAGGAAAGGGAGAAGAGGTGGAGGGGTGGCCCTTTATGGTAGGGAGGCTTTTGACACCATAAGTATTGAAACTTAGGAAGATGGAGCTGAATTTCTACGGGTAAGACTTAGGGGGAAGGCCAACAAGGCTGACATCCTACTAGGAGTCTGCTATCATCCACCCAACCAGGAAGAAGAGGTGGACAACTCACTCTATAAGCAGCTAGAGAATGTTTCTGGATCATCAGCCCTTGTTCTTGTAGGCGACTTCAACCTGCTGGACATCTGCTGGGAACTCAATACAGCTGAAAAGAGGCAGTCTAGGAAATTTTTAGAGTTTGTGGAGGACAATTTTTTGTCGTAGCTGGTGAGTGAGCCCACCAGGAAAGGGACTATGTTAGATCTGTTTTTTGTAAATAGAGATGGGCTGGTGGGAGATGTGGTGGTTGGAGTTCACTGAGGGCACAGTGATCATGAAGTTATAGAATTCTCAATATTTTGGGAAGTCAGGAGGAACACTAATAAGACTTTTACATTTGACTTCGGAGGGCAGACTTTGGCCTACTTAGGAGACTTATTCAGAGAGTTCCTTGGGAAGCAGCCCTTAAAAACAAAGGAGTTCAGGAAAGGTGGGAAGCTTCAAAACAGAGATCTTGAGGGCTCAGGAACAGACTTTCCCTGTGTGCTGAAAGACGAGTCGACGAGACAAACCTCCAGTCTGGATGGGCAAGGAGGTTTTGAAGGAACTTAGGAATAAAAAGAGGATGTATCATCTTTGGAAGGAGGGTCAGGTCTCTCAGGAAGTATTTAAGGGGCTTGCTAGGGCATGAAGGGAAGAAATTAGGGAGACCAAAGCTCAGTTTGAACTTAAAATGACAGCTTCAGTTAAGGCTAATAAAAATGTTTTTACAAATATATCAATCATAAAAGGAAAGGGTAAGACCAACCATTGTTCTTTATTAGATGTGGAAGTGAATTTAATAACTGCAGATGAGGAGAAGGCAGAGGTGCTTAATGCCTTCTTTGTCCCAGTTTTTAATGAGAAGACAATTTGCCTTCAGGACAACTGTCCTCCTGGGCTGGTAGATGGTGCCAGGGAGCAGAGTGGGCCACTGTTATCCAGGAGGAGGCAGTCGGAGACCTGCTGAGCTGCTTGGATGTTCATAAATCCATGGGACCAGATGGGATCCACCCCAGGGTGATGAGGGAGCTGGCAGATGAGCTTGTCAAGCTGCTCTCCATCATTTACCAGCAGCCCTGGCTCACTGGTGAGGTCCCAGATGACTGGAAGCTGCCCAATGTGACGCCCATTCACACCAAGGGTGGGAAGGAGGATCCTGGTAATCACAGGCCAGTCAGCCTGAGCTCAGTACCCGGTAAGGTCATGGAACAGTTCACACTGAGTGCCATCACACAGCACTTCCAGGATGGCCAGGGTGTCAGACCCAGCCAGCAGGGGTTTAGCAGGGCTAGGTCGTGTTTGACCAGCCTGGTCTCATTCTATGACCAGGTGACCCTCCTGGTGGATGCAGGAAAGGCTGTGGATGTGTCTATTTGGACTCCAGCAAGGCCTTTGGCACTGTCTCCCACAGCACACTCCTGGAAAAGCTGCAGCCCACGGCTGGGACAGGAGCCCTCTGTGCTGGGTTCAGAACTGGCTGGATGGCCGGCCCAGAGAGTGGTGGTGAGCGGTGCTGCATCCAGCTGGGGACAGTCACCAGTGCTGTCCCTCAGGGCTCTGTGCTGGCCCAGCTCTGTTCAATACTTTTATTGACCACATGGATGAGGGGATTGAGGGTTTCATTAGTAAATCTGCAGATGACACTGAGCTGGGAGCGTGTGTCCATCTTTTGGAAGGCAGGAGGGCTCTGCAGGAACACATGGAACAGCCGGATAGTTGGTAGAGTTCAGTAAGTTTAAATTTAATCAGTCCAAGTGCCAAGTCCTGCATTTTGGCCACAATAACCCCCTGCACAGCTCTAGGCTGGGGACGGTGTGGCTGGACAGTGCCCAGGCAGAAAGGGACCTGGGGGCACTGGTCGACAGCAGGCTGGACACGAGCCAGCAGTGTGCCCAGGTGGCCAAGAAGGCCAATGGCTCCTGGCCTGGATCAGGAATGGTGTGGCCAGCAGGAGCAGGGAGGTCATTCTTCCCCTGTATGTGGTACTGGTGACTGGTGTAGCTGGCATTCCTCCCCTGCACTGGCACCGTTCCTTGAGTGTTTTGTCCAGTTCTGGCCTCCCCAATTTGAGAAGGACATGGATGGGCTGGAGCATGTCCAGAGAAGGGCAACAAGGCTGGTGAGGGTCTTGGAACACAAGTCCTGTGAGGAACGACTGAAGGAGTTGTGGTTGTTTCGCTTAGAGAAGACTCAGAGGTGACCTTATCGCTCTCTACAACTTCCTGAAAGGTGGTTGCAGTCAGGTGGGGTCGGTCTCTTTCTCCTCACAACAACTGACAGAACTAGAGGACACAGTCTTAAGCTGTACCAAGGGGTATTTAGGTCGGATATTAGGAAAAAAGTTTTTTTATGGAAAGGGTGATAAATTCCTGGAACTGTCTGTCCAGGGACTCGGTGGAGTCACCATCATGGGATGTGTTTAAAAAAAGACTGGATGTGGCACTCAGTGCCATGGTTTAGCTGAGGTGGTGTTAGGGCATGGGTTGGACTCGATGATCTTGAAGGTCTCTTCCAACCCAGCAATTCTGTGATTGTGTGACATCACAGACCAGGTTGTGACATCATATAGCTGGCTGTGACATCCCTGGTTTATTATGTGACATCACAGAGCAGGCTGTGACATCACAGGATGCCTGTATGACATCACAGAGCAGAGCGAGCTGTGAGGTCAAAGAGTGTGCTGTGACATTATAGGGTGGCTGTGTTCCATCACTGAAGGTGTTGTGACATCACAGGGTGGGTCTGTGAGCCCACAGAGGTGCTGTGTGACATGTTAAGTGAGTTCTGCCATCACAGAGCAGGCTGTGACATCACAGAGCAGGCTGTGACATCACAGAGGAGGTTGTGGTGTCACAAAGTCGGCTGTGACATTACCGGCTGGCTGTGTGACATCACAGAACGGGCTGTGAGGCCACAGAGAAGACTTTGCCATCATAGAAAAGGGCTCTGTGACATCACAGAGCAGCTGTGTGATGTCACAGAGAAGGCTGAGACAATACAGAGTGGGTTGTGACATCACAGAGCTGACTGAGAAATCACAGAGCAGGCTGTGACATCACAGCGAGGCTGCATAACATCACAAAGGTGGCTGTGACATCATAGAGCTGGCTGTGACATCACAGGGTGTCTGTGACATCACAGGCTGGGCTGTGACATCTCAGGGACGATTTTGTGACATCACAGAGCAGACTGGGACCTCAAAGAGCAGGCTGTGACATCACAGGGGCTGTGTGACCTCCCCTTCTCTAAATCTTATTTTTCTCTATTTCTGTGTCTTCTTGCAAATTTTGATTAACTTTAAATTGAACAGGCTTAGAGTTTGTGAAGTTGAATGGGCCAAGTTAATGCTTTGAGAAGTGTTTTGTGTGAATTGAATGTCATATTAAACCTTCTGCCAAAGTTTCTCTGATCTACTAAAGTTCCCAGTAAAGGCTGTTTTGTTGTTCGGAGCTCCAGAAAAACTCATTTTGGTATTTCTCCAGTGCATCCAACTCAGAGGACACAAACAATCATAATTCCTCTTAAATGTCTCCTTGAGAGAGTTGTTTGGGTCTTGTGTGTCCTGCTTGGCACAGCCCAGGCAGGGCTTTCACAGCCACATTCCACACTCCATTTCCCAGCTGGAGCCGCTGGTGCCTCTGAGTTCTGCTGCCCCAGCCCCAGGGGCGCTCTCCTTGTCTGCCCATTCCCCCACGGTCTCTGGGCAGGGATGGCCTCAGCGGGGGCTGCTGACATCCTCAGCAACTTGGAGGCTGCTGCTGAATTTTACTGCTCCAGAGGCTTCTTCAGCCTTCAGCTCTTCAGTTCAGGAATTCAGTGTCCCAGGGCTCATAAATGTTCAGAACATCTTAACAAGCCAAGCCTCTGGGAATAATGTAAGCATTCAAATCTTTTGTGGTTAATTAGCCCAATTACAGAAGCCTCTTCAAAGTGAATACACTATCTTTAAAAAGACAGTGAGAAAAATTTTTTTAGGTCCTGTTGGGGTTTTTTTTCTGTTAATTCATTGATATGTGCAATCTCCAATTGACACTGAATTCAAGTGCCTCCTTATGCAGTTGGAACAGATATGAAAATCAAGACCCTTCATGGCTGACAATCAATCAGACTCTGTCCCTACCCCACCCCACCATCTCCCCCATCCAAGCCCTGGCACTCAGAGCAGCCTTGTGCAAATCTGAGCTCCCTCCAGCCCAGGCTGCACCTGCAGGTTTCAGCTCCTTGGCTCCAACTCCCACCTGCTTTCCTTGGACAAGGAGCTGCCCGAGACACAGAGGGATGTTCATTTCTTGTCAGCCAACAAAGCCAAGGGAAAGCACAGCTCCATCAGACGCAAAAGTCATTCTTCTCTCTGGCTCTGCCCAGCCCCTGATCCCCACAGCCTGTCCTGTTTCTTTCATCCCTGCATTGCCAGGGACTTTCTGGGACAAGGGAGCTCTGCTCTGGGGATGGAGGGAGGTCCAAGTGCAGCCACTGGAGCAGGAACCACAACTCATCAGGTTTGTGTCCTTTGCGGGTCAGGAACTGGTGAGACTCAGAGGCACAGGAAGGTTTCTCTTCATGGCCAACATAAAATGTGAACATGATAAAATTTATAAAACATCAGAACCCTTCCCTCAGCTCCTTGTGACATCCCAGCCACATCTGACAGGTCTGCTGTCCACAAGGGATTGCCATAGAGGAAGGATTTTGACAAAGACATAAGAGGTGATATAAAATATAAAAATACAACTAATGTGCTGACTAAGAAGTTATTTAAACTTATGAAAGATTGAGCAACTCCTGAAGTTCATAGCATGAAACCACTGAAGGGAGACAAATTGGAATGACCAGAGAACAGCTGCAGGAGGAAATCTGGGAGCAACAGGAAGGACATAAATCCAGCTGCTCCAAATGAAGAGATGTCCTTAGACATGGCCATTTAACCAGGAGAGCTGGAAACACCTGAAGGGAGAGGGCAATGAAATATTAGACAGAATGTTGATGGCAAAAGGAGGGGGGAAAATCTGTATTTCTTCTCCTGCCATCACTAGAAGAATCTAGTAGATCCAGGAAATTCCTGTTCCTGCAGGGAATACTTTGCCATTTCTTTGCCATCAAATGACACAGATAATAAAGATTTGCTTGTATATTATGAAAATACCAGATATTAAAACTTTTGCCCCTTTCCAGGCAGACATTAATGCGTGGAAAGACTCTAAAACTCAAAGACAAAGTGAGTTATAACATAGGTATTTTTTCAGCTGGGCACATGCAGGCAACTTCTGCAAAGGCATGAGCATCTAATCACTCTCAGCATTCTTTTTTATCCTCTAAAATGTTACATATACATTAGGTTTTGCAATACAACTATGCATATTCATTTCCTGGCTCCACCTTGTCCTGCTTCATATGCTAATCAGCTTATCAGTCCCTTGTGCCTTCTCCTTCATACTTGTCTCTGGTGGTTGTCTTGGGGGTTGTAGGGGGATGAAGTAAGTGGTCATCATCAAAGCTGTCCTTCTCACCTCATCTTCATGCGCAAGCTTACGGATCCTGTGGTCACAGTCCAAACCATGAGGTTGGTCTAATCAGGTTTGGGGCTCTGAGGAGCCTTGTTATCTTGGTAGCCTTGTAACTTTGTCCTGTTTTGATGAACGTCGTCCTTCCCTTATCACACATCCTTGTATTCTTTCATATTGCTCTCGCAGGTGCACCCTGTCTTCCCATGACAGGCAGTTAGCACAGTAAAATGCAGCAAATATTAAACAATACATATGTCATGTAAATATATATTTGTAATCAATACTCTTCTAATTCCTAACCCCGTGTCTCACCATCAGCTGTGTGCCCACGACCAGGCAGTGCCACTTGTGCCCTGAGGTGCCGAGCTGGGATTGGATCTCTCAGAGAGGAGCTGAGGGAGAGCAGAGCACCTTGCAAGCTGCAGGTCCCTGCCAGCCCCGCAGGGCTCCTGTGCCATCAACATCTGCTCTGCTCCAGCCTGAAACAGGGCCCAGCATGGTGCCGGGACCATCAGAGAGCTGAGGTGTGTGCTGGAATTCAATGCCCTCCCCATGGCACAGCAGCCCTGCATTTCCCTGCTCCAGCCTTGGTCTCCAGCACAGCCATGGAGGCTCTTTGGGCTCCTGAGTGTTCCTGCTGTGTCCATGCCCCCAAGGGCACAGAGCAGCCTCCTCTCTCGGGCACTTGCCTGTTTTCCATGCCTTGCACAGGCGCTGGCCCTGCCCCACAAGGCCTGGGCTGAGTCCTGCCCTGCACGCTCAGCCAGGCTGGGATGGACACTGATGGTTTCTGTGCCAGGCTCTCTGAGCCCAGCCCAGCTCCCTGCAAGCTCTGCCAGCTGCCCTGAGCTCTGTGCAGCACCAAGGGCCTCTCCCCAGCACAGCCCAGCCGGCTCTGGCCCCACAGCTCTGCTCAGCCCAGGCTGCTCTGGCCACTGGCCCCACGGCCTCAGCCCCTGGCCAGGGCACAGCAGCAGCTGCAGCTCAGCCAGGACTCAGCCCCAGCCATGGGGGAAGGGGCTTGGCCAAGGCCAAAGGAGGCTCCCTGGCTGCCCTGCTCCCCTCGGGCTGAGGTGCTGAGAGCTCTGCAGCCCCTGCTGCCATCCCATCTGCCCAGGCCAGCACAAGAGCCCCGGCCTTGGGGCCCTCCAGAGCTGCTCCTGCTCCAGGCCCAGGGCCCATCCCAGAGCTGGGGCAGCCACAAAGCTGTGCCCATTGCTGGTCATTGCTGCTCTGATGGGGATGGATCCTCAGCCACTTGGAGGCTGCTGATGAATTTTACTACTCCACAGGCCCCTTCTTCCTTGAGCTCTTCCGTTCAGGAATTCCATGAGAAAATCTCATAAATATGAGATTTTCAAAAAATTAGATTTTGTTCAAAACACCCAAGACAAGAAAAGCCCTTGGTAATAATTCAAGTCCTCAATTCTTCTCTGGTTAATTAGACAGATTTCAGTAGTGTATTCAAAGTGAATATGCTATATTGGAAACAGTGCTGAGAGATTTTTTTTTCTCTTTATGGATTGATATCAGCAATGTCCAATTGATGTTGACCCCCAGCACCTCCTAATGCAGTCTGAATAGATGTGAAAATCAAGACCCTTCATGGCTGACAATCAATAACACTTTGTCCCCACCCCCTCCCCACCATTTCCCTCATCCAACCCCTGGCACTCAGAGCAGCTGAGGAATGGAGTCACACCCAGGGGTGTCCCCAGGGCTCAGGACTGGGGCCAGGTCAGTGAAATCTCTTGATTGCTGATCTGGATGAGGCTATCGAGGGCACCCTCAGGCAGTTCCCAGGTGAGCCCGAGCTGGGTGGGAGTGTGGCTGTGAAGGAGGGCAGGAAGCTCTGCAGAGGGATCTGCACAGGCTGGAGCCATGGGCCCAGGACAATTGGATGAGGTCCTGCCCTGGGCTCACAACCACCCCAAATCCCTGGCCATGCCCTGCCCCTGATCCCCACAGCCTGTCCTGTTTCCTTCATCCCTGCATTGCCAGGGACTTTCTGGGACAAGGGAGCTCTGCTCTGGGGATGGAGGGAGGTCCAAGTGCCACCACTGGACTGGGAACCACAACTCATCAGGTTTGTGTCCTTTGAGGGTCAGGAACTGGTGAGACTCAGAGGCACAGAAAGTTTCTCTTCATGGCCAACAGACCACGGTTGAACAGGACACAATTTAATAACAATTGCACTCTTCCCTGAGCTATGTGCAACGTCCCAGCAGTGTCTGATGAGTCCACCATCCACAAGTGATTTCCATACTAGAATTGATATTAGACAAATGTGGTTCTGTGATAGAAATAAACACAATTAAGTTCCTGTATCAGGACGCTAATCCTGGAGTGGGGGCAAAACCGCTCAAACAATTCCTGATTTGCAAAGCTGTCAGTGGAGGTTGGAGAAGGGAGGTCAGGCTGCTTTTGGTGTTGAGGAAATGCTGAAACCAGCCTGACTCATTCCATCTCCTCCTGGCCTGGCTGATCTCCCCTATTTCCCCTTCCACCCATTGGCTTCTGTCTCCCACCAGGCCCCTGGTGAAGAGCCTGGCTCTGTGTTCTCCATCCCCTCCTCGCTGGCACTGCCAGGCTGGGATGAAGAGCCCCTCAGCCTTCCCTGCTCGGGGCTGGACAAGCCCAGCTCCCTCAGCCTCTGCTCACAGCCCAAGGGCTCCAGCCCCACATTGGAGGCCCTTCCCTAACCCTGCTCCAGCTGCCAGACATCTCTCCTGCCCTGGGGAACCAAACCCAGGCCACAGGGACCTGGATAATCCACGTCCTTGATGTCCTGGTCACACAGCCCTGGCCCCTTTTCCCCATGTCAGGCTCTTGGGTGGATCCTGTGGAACATCCTTTGGTGGGGGCTGTGGCTCCAGGTGGACGAGGGGGATACCGGGGGACAGGGACCCCACTGGGCATGAACAGCATTGGACTTGTTGGGAGAAACTGTGAGGGGGAGCTGGGGCAGAGTGACCAACCCAGTGACCTCACACAGCCCTCCTGGGATGTCACACAGCCCCTCTGTGATGTCACAGCCTGCTCTGTGATGTCACAGAGATGGCCTATGATGTCATAGCTTCTTGATGACCTCATATAAACCACTCTATGATGTCATGGACCATTCTGTCATAGATCACTCATGTGATGTCATAGCCCACTCTGTGACCTCATGTTACCAGATGATAAATTGTCTCCACCAGGTGAGCTGACACCTGGAGCTTGTTCTCCAAAACCCCAGGCCTATGGAAACCACACAATGCCCATTGTTTCAGAAGGGGAACTGGAAGTTCACCAGCCTCAGTGTCCTGCCAGCTCAGCCAGGCCCCCTGGAACATTGGGGTCCATGACCACCAGGGACCACCAGAGAGACCCCCAGGACAGAAGAGAGCATGGGTAAAGGGAAGGGGAAATATGTTAATGATTTTGAGGAAATGATTATCAGATATGTGTTTAGTCCAGGACAATCAATGAACATGTGTGCAAAATACAGAATATGAACAGAAACTGTCCTGTACTCAGCATGCTCGGCTTTGGGAGGAGCTATCCCCCGTGCATCTGGCTGAATAAAGAATGCTGCTTCTTAATGCTGCATTGGTGTGAAGGAGTTTTCTGTTTTACCGAATTTTTGGTAACACTCCACTGCCAAGGAAAGCTCTGTCTCCTGCTGCTCACACACAGAGAAGGGCTGGTGGCAGATGTGGGGGTCATTGGCTGCCTGGGGCACAGTGACCATAAAATAATCAAGTTTTCAATGATCTGTGAAAGAAGGAGGGGCAGCAACAAAACTTCCACACTGGAATTAGGAAGGGCAGACTTTGGCCTATTTAGGATGCTGATTTGGGGAGTACTGAATCAGGTACTGATTTTTTAATGGGAAACAGCCCTTAAAAACAAAGGGGTCCAGGGTGGATGGACACATTTCAAGATAGTAATCTTAAAGGGGGAAGGAGCAGCCTGTCCCAGTGTGGCCAAAGATGAGCTGGTGAGGAAAATGACTGCCCTGGCTGCCCGTGGAGCTTTTGTGGGAAAAAAGAGTGTGCATTAACTTTGGACAAATGGTCAGGCAACTTAGCAAGTATTTGAGGATGTTGTCAGGTCATGCAGTAAAAAAAAAAAAAAAAGAAAGAGATGTAATCTGAATTAGAGATTAACCGGGCCACTTCTGTGAAAAATAATAAAAATGTGTCTATGAATAAATTAATGGCAAAATGTGGAATAAGGTGAACCCCTACTCTTTATTGGATGCAGTGGAGAATATAGGAACTAAAGATAAGGAAAAGTCCAAGCTATTTAACTCCTTGTTTGTATCAATTTTCAATATTAGGGCAGGATGTCATCAGGACAAGAGTTCTCCTGAGCTGGCAGATGGGGTCAGAATGCAGAACAGGCCTCTGGAATCCAGGAGGAAGCAGCTGGTGACCTGCTGGGCCACTCAGATACTCACAGGTGTATGGGATCAGATAGGATCCATCCTAGGGGGAAGAGGGAGCTGGTGGATGAGCTCCCCAAGCTGCTCTCCATCATTTACCATCAGTCCTGGCTCACCAGGGAGGTCCCAGAGCCCTGGAGGTGCCAGTGTGAGCCCATTCCCTACAAGGGCTGGGAGGAGGATCTGGGGAACTCCAGGCCTGTCAGCCTGACCTCGGTGCCTGGCAAGGTTCTGGAACAGATCACCCTGAGTGCCATCACAGGGCACCCACAGGATGGCTGAGGGGTCAGAGCCAGCCAGCCTGGATATCAATATCTGCAGGGATGATCTGCATGACGGGATTGAGTCCAGCATCAGCAAATTTGCAGATGACATAGAGCTGGGTGTGAGTGTGGATGTGCTGGAGGATAGGAGGGCTCTGCACAGGGACCTGGACAGGCTGGATCCAGGGCCCAAATCCAGCAAGGTGAGGTTTAACAAGTCCAAGTGCCGGGTCCTGCCCCTTAGCCACAACAACCCCTGCAGTGCTACAGGCTGGGGACAGAGTGGCTGGACAGCAGCCAGGCAGAAAGGGACCTGCAGGGACTGATGGACAGCAGGCTGGACATGAGCCAGCAGTGTGCCCAGGTGGCCAAGAAGGCCAATGGCTCCTGGCCTGGATCAGGAATGGTGTGGCCAGCAGGACCAGGGCTTCTGTGCCAGCCCTGATCTGCCCCCAGCTCTGTACACAGACATTGCTGCTGCAGCTCCAGAGGAGGGAACAAAAGGAGGATCTCTGGTGAAAACTTTCCTGGGAGATCCTTTAGTTCATTTAAAGCCACTGAGAGCACAGCTCCTCATTGACACCGTCTGGGGCCGCAGCAAAGGTAGAGAGAAACAAAATGAGAAATGGCACAAGGAATGGCCTTTGTGGACAATCTTAAAAAACTAAAACACGGGAAAAACCCCACAACCAAACCAACAGGAACAATCAAAGATGACTTTTCTTACAAATGATTTGCAGAAGCTGGCCAGCAATTTTGTCAGTGCTACCCAGAGTGCTTTTGTCACAGGAAACTCAGACTTTTTGTCACAGGCATCATGATTAGCAGATCTTGAAATGCTCTCATGTCCCTGAGCACTAAGTCACGGAGAATTAAAGCCACACAGGCCACATCTGCAGTGCTCAAACACAGCCCTGTTGCTGCTGCTGCTGCTGCTGAACTAGGATCAGCTGACAGAGGCCATCACAGAAATTGCCTCTGGAGTGTCAAATACAATGAAAAATTCCACCAGGAGAAAGAGAAACCAGAACTTCTCGACACACTTCATTGTTTCTTCCAAGCAGCAGCAGAAAATGAAGATGCCCAGAGATATTCCCTGCTGCTTCTGATCCCAGTGGAGTCCAGCCTGCTGCCCAGTCCCAGTGGGAACCTGAGCCCAGCCCAGGGGGCTCCCGCAGTGTCGGGAGCTCAGCGCACGTGGAGCCAGGCCCAGAGCCCCGGGCATGGCGCAGATGGAATGTCCTGCGGCCCAAACCTCCTGCTCCTGCCTCACAGCGCCCAGCGTTCTCCCCCTCCTGCTCCTCTCCCAGTACGGCACACATTCCAGCTCGGAGGAGGCTTCCCCAGAGAGGGCTCCGGCTCCTGTTTCAGCCTCAGTGTCCCTGCAGAGAAGCATGGCATCTTTCAGGCACTTCCACAAGCTCCGGGTTCCCATTTCATGGGGAATCTAGGATGAAAATGGCCTTGTTAGGAAGGACAAAAGCGGAGGGAGTGGACTGAAAATTATTAGGAAAAAAATGACCATTCTTACAGAAAAAGATCACCACGTCATTGCCTGCATTTCTCCTTTTCAGATTCTTTCAGTCATCTCCTGAGAGGTCCAGCTTGGTCTGGTGCTTGTCATTAATTGATTGAACTCTTGAATTTTATCAGTGCATGAGATGTAGAAGCATCTAAAGTGAACACAGAAACGAACTCCCCTGTCAGCCCATTTTCATCTTCTACATCACTTTCAAGATGCCCATGGGGATGTTGGAATGATTATCCCACAGCTCTCCATTTCTGGCTGCAGGCTCTGCAGATTCTTTCTCTGCATTCAGTCAGGCTTGCATTCCCTGATAATTTCCGGTAGCCCGTCATGGATTCTTACGGTATCACAGTAACAATGAAAACCTCACTGATGGCACAACTGCCCAGCCCACAAGGAAAAAAAAGAACAAGCTGTCAAGTTTTTCTAATATTAGTCCTGCTTTGCTGTAAGAGTTGTGCTGCACTCACGGTGTGGAAAGCCAAGAGAAGCTGCAGCTGGTGGCACATCTTGTGACAGGAGCTGCACCTCGTTCTCCAGGAAAGGTTCTTGGAAAGAGCAAACAGGACTGTGGAGAAGATTCTGGGAAAACTGAATGAGCTTTTAGGAAATGAAATGAAAATGGAAAGAAACAATCCAAGATGTTTTCCTCTGTTTATTTTTATGCTCCCCTTTTCCATCTTGCACTGCTTCTCCATCCCATTAATCCAACTGGATCTCACCTCTAAGATCCATGACATGGCAAGTTTGAGACACTGTAAAATACCATGAGCTACACACAGTTTGCCTTCCCCTGGTTTTCTTGGAAAGCAGTGCTGGAGACTAAGTGCAGTGCTTGGGTCAGGCACAAATTCTGCATTCAGGGAATGTGCTCCGATAGTGTTTGACCCTCAGCAGGGACAATGCACAGCAGCGACCAAGAGGATTTCTGTGCCGCTGTGCAGGAGTCCAGACTCTGGATCTGGGCAGAACAGGGCAAAGTTCCCGTGTTTGGACAGGCTCAGGGGCTGCCCCCGGGGAGCGGGGGGCTGGGTGCAGGGGCAAGCGGGCAACGGACAAACGGACACGGGGACAAACGGCCCCGGAGCTTCAGTTGCAGCAGCAGCAGCAGCAGCAGCAGCAGCAGCGGCAGCAGCGGCGGCAGCAGCCAAAGCAGCGAAAGCAGCGATTTTGTTGATTCCCTCTTGATTCTCCTCTCCCCGTCCCGCTGTCCCGCACGGTCTCCCGCTCTCCCTTTCCCGCTGTCCCCTCCTCTCCCAGTCTCTCTCTCTCCCCATTCCCGGCCGGGCCATGCCCCCGGCCCGCCCCCGGCTCCGGGCGGGGCTGCCCCATCCCCGCCCCCGGCCGTCCCGCCGGGGTCTCGCCTCCGCCCGGCTCTGGCCGTGCTGGCGGTGGCGCTTCTGGGCGGGCATCGGTGCCTGGGGCTGGGGCGGCATCGACTCGCTCTGGCTCCGCCTGGCCCGAGCCTGGCCCCGGCCCCGGCTCCTCCCGGGCCCCGCGGAGGACACACGCGGCGCGGCCGCTGCCGCCGCCTCCGCTGAGGCTTCCCCGGCCCGAGCTCCGCCGCTCGGCAGCGCGGCCGCCGCCCCCGAGCCGCCGCTGTCCCGTTGCCGGGAGCGAACGCCTGGGGAGGGCCGGCCCGGGGCGGTCGGGGGGCGCTCGGGGGCCGCTCCTGGCCCCGGGCCGAGCGCTGACAGCCGCGTCCCGCCCGCAGGGAAGGCGCAGCAGGGCCTGCAGGAGCGGTACCGGCTGGGTTCGCTGCTGGGCAGCGGCGGCTTCGGCAGCGTCTTCGCGGCCACGCGGCGCTCGGACGGCGCCCCGGTGAGCGGCGGGGCCGGCGGTGGGCGGAGGAGGAGGAGGAGGAGGAGGAGGAGGAGGAGGGGGAGGAGGGGGTGGAGGAGGAGGAGGGATAGAAGGAAAAGGAGAAGGGGGAGGAGGAGGAGGAGGAGGAGGAGGATGGGGCTGGGGCAGGGCAGGGCAGGGCAGGGCAGGTGGCATGCTCAGCCCGCTGCTGCTCTTGGCTTGCAGGTGGCCATCAAAAGGGTGCCAAGGAACCGCGTCCGGCACTGGGGCGAGCTGGTGAGTGAGCGGGGCCAGCGGCAGAAGCTGGGCCGTGCCGGGCGGGGATGAGCCGAGGCCCGGCAGGGTGGGAGCCACCAGGACACCTCGAGGGAGAGCGGGCGTGGGGCCAGCGCAGGGCACAGAGCATCCCGTGCTGGGTGAGGAGTTCCTGACCCCCAGCATGGCATCAGCCCCACTGACGGAATTGCGTTCCTCCTGCAGCCCGACGGCACCAGCGCACCCCTGGAGATCGTGCTGCTGGAGAAGGTGTCCACTGGCTTCCCCGGTGTCGTCCAGCTGCTGGAGTGGCTTGAGCTCCCCAAATACATCTTGATCGTGCTGGAACGCCCGAAGCGGTCTCAGGATCTGCACCATTTCATTCGGGCACGGGGGTTCCTGTCCGAGGAGGTGGCGCGGGATCTGTTCCGCCAGGTGCTGGAGGCCGTGCAGCACTGCACCAGCTGTGGGGTCCTGCACAGGGACATCAAACCAGGGAACATCCTGGTGGACCTGGCCACCAGGCAGGCCAAATTGATCGACTTTGGCTGTGGCACCTACCTGCAAGACACAGCCTACACTCGCTTTGCAGGTGAGCCCACGCAGGGGTGTGCTCTCGGTCCTGGCATCTCATGGCCCAACATCTCACAGCCCAAGCTGGGTGTGGCAGCGGGGATTCTCCCTTTTGCTGCCCTTCATGGCACTGAGATTTCAGCTGAGTTGCGTTTGAGCCGGGCTGGGTGGGGAGCCAGCTTCCAGCCCTGCTGGCAGCCTTTGCCCACCACTCTGGGCAGGACTGAGGCTGGGGCTGGGGCAGCCAGCCTGACAAAAACACGGGTGGGTGGGGGTAGCAGAGAGGGGGGCCGTAAGCTGTGTCCCAGCCGGTTTGGTGTGCAGGTGACAAAGGGCTTGGACTGCTCCACTCAGCTGGTTTGTTTTGGATTCATGATGTTTTTTGGGCAGTGCAGGCAGGGAGGATGAAGGCATGGTTTTCCCAAGCACTGGGTGGGTTTTTCCTCCTCATGGTTGGGCCTTGCCAGGATTTCTGCTGCCCTCTTCCAACCCCAGTGGCTTCTTTTCCAACCCCGAGTCTGTACACAAGTCCCAGGTGCTGGCGAGAGGGCAGCGGTCACCCCGTGTGCCACTGGGGCAGCCCCCACACGCCCAAGGATGCTGGGGCCAGGCTCTGGGAGCAGCAGCATCCCCCTGATGAACCCCATCTGTATTCCACAGGAACACCGTCATACAGCCCCCCGGAATGGATCCACTTTGGATTTTACTATGGCAAGCCAGCTACCATCTGGTCCCTGGGCATCCTGCTGCACCAGATGGTCTGCGGGGAGCACCCTTTCAGGAGGGGCCGAAACATCAGCTGGGACCATCAGCTCTCGCTGCCACAACGGCTCTCTCAAGGTGGATCCTCATCTCTGGCCACGGGGGCAATGCCAGTGCTGGGAGACAGCAGCAGCTCGTGAGCATCCCGCTCTGGCAGCTGCTGAGGAGGTGGCACATGTCCTGCTCTCCTGCTCTCCTCCAAAACAGGGAATTGATGGGGAAGTTTAGGCCCAGCTCTGAGCACATCCAGCATGGCCTGGGCACGGGAATAGTGGGGCAAAGCCAAAAGGAGCCTTCTCCAGCTGACCGGCGGGTTCTGGTTTCTCTGCCCAGAGTGCCAAGATGTGATCAGGCGGTGTTTATCCATGCTGCACTCGGACAGGCCCTCGTTAGAAGAGCTGTTCTGTGATCCCTGGCTGCAGGATATTCATCGGCCCTAGAAGAAGGGAGAGAGCCACAGGCACACTTTGATGCAAGGCCCTGGTAAGTTGCAGCTCCACACATGCCTTGGCAATCAGAAGCAAAGGAACCCAGACATTTTGTCCTGCCTGTGTCACTGCCCAGGGGTCATCAGATGGGAACATGCAGCCCTTGTGCTGGAGCTAAGCTGCTCTGCCCAGCACTGGTGGCCACCATCTGAGCTGGTTTTGCTTGTCCTGGTTCCCTGACAGCTCTGGGCCCTGGGCAGAACCCTGACAGCCTGGGCTCACCCCCAGGGAAGGAGAAGGAGCCCCTGGAGGAGCTGTACCAGGTGGGGCTGCTGCTGCTGGGGACAGCGAGGACGACATCAAGGATGACAACCTCTTCCTCCACCTGGCCACCAGCAGCTGAGGATGATGGACTTCGATTCTGGCACCTTCTCCAAAGCCAGGCTCCACAGGAAATTTGCAGGTGAGTCCACACGCAGGGGAATGCTCCCAGATTTGGGCATTGCACAGCCTGGCCAGGAACCAAAGGTTCCCCCTTTGCTGGGGCGGATGCAGCTGATCCTTCAGTCGGCTGCCAGGCTGCTTTTGGCAGGGCTGGGGGGATGGGCTGGGGTGGTGATGAAATGGGAGTGGGCTCCTGGCCCTGCCAACAGCCCCCAGCACCCACCGTGCCCCGGGCTGGGGCTGGGGCAGCCAGCCCGACACAAACAAACCCCCATGGTGGGAGCAGAGGTGGGACTCCAGAACCTGTGCAGGGGCTGCTTTGCTTTGCAGGCAAGGAAGGGCTTGGGCTGCTCCACAGCCCCTGTTTGCTTTGGGGTCACCGTTATTTTGGGGGGCAGTGCAGGGGGGAAGGGAGAAAGCCTGGGCTTCCCTCACCTGTGGGTGGGTTTTTCCCTGGCATGCAGGGGTTGGGCCTTCCTCAAGTCCCTGACAGTAATATGATTTTTGACCTTTTTTCTTGTTCCCCTTTTTGTCTGTAATCTATTTTCAATAATTTGTTGTGTGTTTTTCTAGAGGAAGCATTCTAGCTGGGGTCCAGTCTGGATCAGGAAGTGCTTGGGAGAAGCTGTGGTGTGGATGGGCCGTGCCCTTGGAGAAGGCTGAGGACATGGTTTGGGACCAGCTTTTCTTCCAGCGGGGGATGGCGTCAGGTGGGTCCCGTCTGCTTGGCATGGTGGGATCAGAGCTTTGGGGAGATGGCAGCGAGCACAGGAGCATCCTGCTCTGGGCAGCTGCTGAGGGCTGGATGTGCCGTGGCCGGCTGCAGGCTGGGCACATGTCCTGCCCTCCTGCTCTGCTCCCAAAGGCAGCAGGGATGGGCAGCTCTGGGCACAGCTCTGGGCACAGCCAGCATGGCCTGGGCACCGCGGGTGGCTGGGACAAGGGGACAGGAGCCTTCAGCTGACGGGCGCTTTCTGGTTTCTCTCCTTGCAGCCGGGCTCTGTGGGTGCTGAGGCTGCTCTGGGCTCTGCCAGGGCTCTGCTGGAGCTCAGCACCGGGCCGCAATCAGCCAAAGAAGAAATGGGGTGACCTGCAGCACAGACCTGCTGGAGCATTTCAGCAACACAGCTCAAGTGTGCAGAGTGTACACCTCCCAGGGAAAACATGCCACCACCCCAAAATAAACTTGTTCAATAGCTTCTGAAATGAAATCAATCTGGGATGATCCCAAATGACATTTTGCAGCTTGCTCAAGCTGTAGCTCAGCCCTTCTCTGAACAGTTCTGTCCCTCACCTGCCTTGTACTTCCCAACTGCTCCCTCTTTTCCCCCAGTGAGTTCCCAGCCCATGGCAGTCTCCATCACATTGTTGCCTTTCTTGGTGCCCCTCACCACGAGGAAGGCTGAGCCCCAGGCTTAGGGACTCATCCTGTCATGGGCTGAGGAGCAGCAATGTCTCAGAGGTCCAGTGGGATTTTAGTGTCATTCAGAGCTGCTCTCCAGCCCTCAGCTCTCCTCACTGCTGAGTTCCCACTCCCTTGTCCTCATCCTTGCAGCAGGAGGAGCTCTGTGAATCCCCTTGAGCCTCCCCACTCTTCCCAGCCCACGCACCCACCTCAGTTAGGCTGAAGCTGCAGCTTCTCTGTCTCCTCTGGCACACCAGTCCAGTCCCCTGTGCGGGGAGCCCCAGCCCCAGAGCACAGCACTCAGCAGTGCACTCCGGGCTGGAGCAGCTGCCCTGCAGCCCTGGCTTGGCTGTTTGTGGCAAGGGAATGCTCCCTGTTTGCAGCTGTCCCTGCAGGATGGCCCCAGGGCAGAGCCCAGCCGGGCTCCCACTGCAGTCCCTGGAGCTTGGGGCAGACAGTGGTCCCAGAGCTGAGGTTCACGGGGAGCACCCAGAGCTGTGGCTTGCAGTCAGTGTTGGCAAATGTAGTTTTCTCATCTCCTGCAGCCTGTGGGGAAAGCCACCTGTGCTGCCAGGCCTGTGTGCGCCAGGCCTGTGTGTGCCAGGGGCTCTTGGATGTCTCTGTACCCATGGACAGAAGGCTCTGTGTGTGCCAGGGGCTCTTGGATGTCTCTGTATCCATGGACAGAAGGCTCTGTGTGTGCCAGGGGCTCTTGGATGTCTCTGAACCCATGGACAGAAGGCTCTGTGTGTGCCAGGGGCTCTTGGATGTCTCTGTATCCATGGACAGAAGGCTCTGTGTGTGCCAGGGGCTCTTGGATGTCTCTGTGCCCATAGGTATGGAATAGCATGGGCCCTGAAAGTGTCAGTCCTGTTGCTTGCACGCTCCTTCCTTTGTATACAAAGCGCATCCATGCACACCCCCATGTACAGATACATAAAAAAGTCAGGGAGGCACAGAGATTTCCCCCAGGGCTCTAACTCGGGCATAACTCACCTTTTAGCCGGTGGCCAGGGGATTTTTTTTTCCCAGCTCTGTGTGAGAAGGTGTCCAGGAGCTGAAGGAGCAGCATTTAGAAGCAGTTTCAGGATTTCTAGGCAGGAAGTGGAGCGTACCACATAACTCGCCGTATTCATCAGGATGTGCTGCTGGTTCTTTGGGAATATGGCCCAATGGAGACACGAGCCTTGGAAAAATCCCAGCGCTCTGTGGGTTTGTGCAAAGGGGGAGCAGCAGAAACACTTTGTGTCTGCTCTGGGGACACAAGGCCCAAGGAGCTGCGGTGGCAGAGGGTGACCTGGGCTGGTGGCAGGTGAAGTCCTGGTTCATGACATCCCAGAGTGGCACAGGACAAAGCTCCAAGCCCTCCCAACCCCACTGATGAAGTCTTTGTGATGCTGCACATCCTATAGGAAAAGCTGCTGTCACACAATGCACTGGGATTTGTAAGTTTCATTTTCAATACTTTAGGTCCAAGTTTCAAACTGCAATATTTTTGTACTCAAGACACAGTCGTGCACAATCCATCTCTCATCCTCCTATTGCTTCAACTCCAATTAAAAAAAAAAAATCTTAATATTGGAAACAAAACCCAAAGTCTTTAAAATGGATGCTGAGGTCAGTCCATAAGATGGATCCAGGCATGAGAACATGCACAAATTAAATGAGTTCTCCTTTTAAAAAGATCAGTTATCTCTTAATCCAAAGTTAAAGAAGATTTCACTACACATTTGTTTCTTTTTTTTCTCTTTCATATTTTTCTCAGGTTTTTTTCTTTTTTCTTTTTCTTTTTATGAAGATAACACGTCCGGAAAAAGAAATGTTCAGCAAAATGAGATATGTTTCTGATAAATAATGAAAATATTTACTCCTCCGTTTACTTTTCTCTGGATACCCTGATGTAAAAAATCTAGCAGATGTGAGCAGAGGTGTCAAGTGTTTGCTTTGGACTAAGCTGGAGTTCAGCACTGCTGACATCCTGCTCCAGCCAAGAGTTGCAGAATTCTTTTGCACACCTCGAGCCATGTGTTTGCAGGCACAGCACCTGCAGAGCTGACACACCAGTGCACGTGAATAACTCTGTTACTCCCTCACAGAATTTGGGCTCTGCCCCAGAACGAGGTGCTCCAGCCCTTGGCTCCTGGTTCCCGTGGGGAGCAGCTCCCTTCCCTCTGGCTGAGCTGCTCAGGCAGAGCCCGGCAGCTCCTGGCCCTGCAGGGCTGAGGCTTTTCCCCGTGGCTGGGCACAGACTGATGGAGCAGCACTGCTGGACACGGGGGCACACAGAGGGACCAGCAGCAGCTGCCTTTGGCCACCTGAGGCTCCAAGGCCCAAACTCTGAGCAGACAGGGCTGGAAGAGACTCGCAGGCTCCCTGCTGGCTCTGCTGCCCCACTTGTGCCCACCTGGGAGCCCCCAGGGCCAGCAGGGACTTGAGATGGCAGCCCTGGGCTCCTGGAGGTTGTGCAAGGAACGGAGCTGGGGACTCCCTGTCCATGGGGAGCTTCCAGATGGAAAAGGCTGCTGTGCCCAGGCAGCTCCAAGGGCAGAGAAAGGAGGGTCTTGACCCCTGGATCTGTGCCAGTCCCACAGTCCTGGGCAGCAGCCACCGAGCCCTGGGGGAACAGAGGGCACAGCAAGAGGGACAAAAGCAGGCAGGGTCAGAGACTGGAGAGAGCCAGACCCGGCAGCAGGAACAGCTGCTCCATTGCACTCTTGGAGAAAGCTCTTGGCTGGTTCCAAGCGCTGAAAGGCGTGCAGGGCAGAGAGGAGGCCACCCCAAACACTGCTCCTGTTTCCACAGCCTCCCCTCTCCGTGTCCCAGAAGGAATTGGATGGACTGCGTTCTTCTCCCCGAGTCGTCCGGTTCAGCACGAGCAGCTGAGCACCAGGAGCTGAAGGAGCTGAAGCCTCAGGCCACAAGAGCTGGGCCTGAGGAGACTTTCTGAGCAAATGAATGCTGCTAACATGGACCTGGCTGAATGCAGCAGATGGAATCATGGAATCACAGAATCCTTTCTGTTGGAAAAGACCTCTGAGCTCATCCAGTCCAGCCGGTCACCCAGCAGTGTCGAGCCCAGCACTAAACCACGTCCCTGAAGTGCCAAGGCCTGGACAACAGCCCTGAGTGAGGCCCTGAGCCAAAGGTGGCCTCTGGATGAACCTTCCAACCAAAGGTTATCTTTGTATCTGCTCACTAATGAAATATGCATGGTCATTAGCGCTGTGATAGATGTATCCACTCATTAGTGAAACATGGATTGACCTTTCTGTGTTTAGAAGCCAGACAAGGCCATGAAATCTGACATCTGGCCTTGTCTGGGGCTGAATGGGCAAAGTCACCTCCCTTGGTTCCTCTTGGGCCCTGGCCAGGCTTTGGGAGGAACCCAGGAGGAGGATGAAACCAGATGTTCCCGCACCAGCAGCGCTGTCAGTTTGTTCATTCAGCACTGTCAGAGCTGGGCCCTCTCCCAGCGAGGCTGGAGCCTCACCTGTGGCTGGAGGCACCTGCAGGAATTCCCAGTGTCCAGGAGTGGCTCTGCAGCCCTTGGCTGTGACAGCTTCCCCAGCTGCTGTGTGGATCTGGGGCATGGTAAAGCCTGAGGGTAACTGCTGCTGGATCTTTCTTAATCACTGCTGCAATCTCTGGTGCTGCTGGCTGGGTGCATTGCTGAGCTGCTCCTTTTGTGATTCTTTGCTGCTTTGAGCTACAGTCAATGACACTGAGTCCTTCAGTTGGTGTCTGTGTCTTTGGTGCTGACCCTGCCCACTGGTGAGACAAAACTGGCACAGTCTGGCCAGATCACAACAAAATGTCACTTTTTAAATGTAAATGTGAGGAATCAGTCCCATCAGAAATTCCCAGATGGGAAGCCCTTCCCTGGAGTTCCCTGGCTCTGGAGTGGGCTGAGGTCAGAGCACTGGTGTCAGCAGTGGGGCACTCTGTTAAAAGAGGCTGAACCCCTGGATGTCTTCAAATGCATCCAAAAATTGCATGTGGAAGAAGGAAAAGAAATGTGGGTTTGGGAATATGTGGGTGAAGTTTGTAAATGGCACATTGGAAACAGCACCAACAGAAGGAAGAATTGCTTTTGGAATGCTCCCACATGGAGGGACAGAGGAAGGTTAAAACTTGAGCTCCGGTTCATTTGTGCAAGTGAAAAATAATATTATTATTATCATCATTAATAACAGTTATATAAAAATAGAACATGATTATACATTTTTTTTCAGATAGAATTAAATTTGATTGTGAAAAATGCATATTTTATGATTGGCTTTTTGCAAATATTAAATTGAATACTATATGTATTATGTCATATTGATTAGAAGTGCTGTATTAACATTTTAATAGTATGGTATATGTAGTTTTGTAGTTAAAATAGAGCCTATGTATGTGGGGGTTTTTTTACTAACTCAAGCAAGAGATGAGATAATGAAGAAACTCTTCACACAGAGATGACAATGATGGGGGCCCATAAAGAATTACTGCCTCCTTATCGGAAAAGACAAACATTCTTCCACCTTCTCTCTGTCTTTATGGAACCACCAGGATTAAGGGGAAGAAGTTGACAAAAACCAGAAAAGTTCTTAATTTGCAAGGAATTTATGCATCATGTATGAGATATATGAATATGCAACAGGCTATTGCTTTTAAAGATTATTCCTTTGTTCACAAGGCATGCTTATTGGGCTTAAGTGCCCGAGAGCATCCGGACGTCTGTAATTCTTTGCTTTTTATTGTCTTGTAATTGTCCTAACTCTAAATTTTCATTACTCTAATTGTATTACTATTTTTATAACCATTTTATTATTATTAAACTTTTAAAATTTTGAAAACCAAGTGATTGGCGTTTATAACATTGATAATGTGAAATAAGGCTGACAATGCTAATATGTCACCTTTGGCTGCTCACTGTGACACTGAATACCCTACAGAAAAGGACTGGCCAAGACCCAAATGTCACAATAGAACTTTGTGAATTGTGTAAAATGAATAAAGGAGGAAGGGATGTTGTGGAAACCCAGGACACCGGGAGTATTTCTCTGTCTGCTCTGGGGTGTCCTGACCCCCAGGGGAGCACTGACTTTGACCCTCATTCATGGAGAAAACTTCCAAAGCCTCAAGGTAAACTAGAAACCACAAAAGTGTGAAATAGATTGTAGAAATTGTAGAGAGGAGTTTAGTATGTCACATGGGTAAGAAATTTAAGCTTTAGGATTTTTAGTATGTTATAGATGGATTCAAGATTGTTATAAATGAATGCTCTAATTTATTAATTAAAGAAAATTTATTAAATTGTCCAAATATAAATTTAGAGAATAACAACGAAAAGCCACTATCAGAAAAAGGTCAGTGCCGAGCCCGGGATCGGCGATGGGTGAGACACAGGTTTGACCACTACAGCATAGGGTCCCCTATGTTCACCCCGACTGTTCTGTCCAAGTGATTTATAGATGGTTTTTCTTGCCTGAGGCAAAGTCTCTTTCTTCTTTTCTGGGCTGCACCTATTCATGTGGAGTTCCTTCACTGTGGCAAGTTGAACAGAACCTGTCTGATCAATCGTGCTCCTGGAGTTCGGTATTCAGATGTATCTCCCTGATGGTTCTGGTTATCTCACTCTCAACTACTTATAGCATGTTTCTCGTTGGGCGTTCCAAACATGTACATGTCACTTAGGGCGTGTAAGTGGTGCCATTGTGTTCAGCTGGATAAGATATACAGAAGTTTATTACATACAACAACTTGCAGAGTAAAATCTCGGACACTTTGGCATATATGGGATTTGACACAGAAAAAGGGAATTAGAGAAAGGGAATTGGCTCATAAAATGAGAAAAAGACGAGAATGGAGATGCGTGAGGGAAAGAGAATGAAGAGAGAAACAAAAAGATTAGCATATAGAATAGCATGGTAGGTTAGTGAACAAATTTTGGAATAGCAACAGCAAACCGTTTTACCAGTTCAAATGTGCAGCTACCAATAAAACAAAAGCAGCCAGCAAAGCAGTTCAGTAATGTTTTACTTTCTAAATGTCCAGAGGGATTCAGCAAATCGGTACAAACATTCTGAAATACCTTGGCTAATGCTGGAGAATAGGAGGGGAACAGAAGCCCGGTGTTTTAAAAATTCCGCACTGGGACATTGAGCAGTCACTGTGGTGGTGAGATTGTTTCTCCTTGAAGCTGATGAGGGACAAAGCAAACCTCCAGCCAGCCACCCTGCTGAGAGCTTGGCAGTAAAGAGCCTGCAGCCAAGTAGGTGCTTTTCATCAGAAGAATTCAAAATAGTGTGCCAATATCCAAACCTGACCACTGATTGGTTTGACCCAACTTCCTGAAAAAATTCATTTCCATGTCAAACCACGACAAATATGTAAAATGTAACATAAGACACTTGAAAAATGATGAATGCCAAAGGATCTGAGTATTAGATCTTTCCTCAAAGAGAATCCTTTTTGCTAACATCTACATGCCAGGAGCTGCAGTGTAGCACCAGGGAGACAAAGGAACCCACCAGTGCAGAAAAGCACCCATCTCCGAGCCGGCCACGTCCATTCCTTTGCAAATTAGGTCCTTTTCTCCCTGCTGCCAGCTGCGGGTTTGAAATACTGTGAAGCAACCTACCCGTCCTTGGTGGGGGGCTTAAAAAAATTTACAGAATATTTCTTACCAATATAACGTATTTCATACATCTATTCCTCACAAGCACGAATTATCTCAAATATACATAACAATTCCATGATTCCATCTGCTGCATTCAGCCAGGTCCATGTTAGCAGCATTCATTTGCTCAGAAAGTCTCCTCAGGCCCAGCTCTTGTGGCCTGAGGCTTCAGCTCCTTCAGCTCCTGGTGCTCAGCTGCTCGTGCTGAACCGGACGACTCGGGGAGAAGAACGCAGTCCATCCATTTCCTTCTGGGACACGGAGAGGGGAGGCTGTGGAAACAGGAGCAGTGTTTGCTGTGGCCTCCTCTCAGCCCTGCACGCCTTTCAGCGCTTTGAACCAGCCAAGAGCTTTCTCCAAGAGTGCAATGGAGCAGCTGTTCCTGCTGCCGGGTCTGGCTCTCTCCAGTCTCTGACCTTGCCTGCTTTTGTCCCTCTTGCTGTGCCCACTGCTCCCCCAGGGCTCGGTGGCTGCTGCCCAGGACTGTGGGACTGGCACAGATCCAGGGGTCGAGACCCTCCTTTCTCTGCCCTTGGAGCTGCCTGGGCACAGCAGCCTTTTCCATCTGGAAGCTCCCCATGGACAGGGAGTCCCCAGCTCTGTTCCTTGCACAAGCTCCAGGAGCCCAGGGCTGCCATCTCAAGTCCCTGCTGGCCCTGGGGGCTCCCAGGTGGGCACAAGTGGGGCAGCAGAGCCAGCAGGGAGCCTGCGAGTCTCTTCCAGCCCTGTCTGCTCAGAGTTTGGGCCTTGGAGCCTCAGGTGGCCAAAGGCAGCTGCTGCTGGTCCCTCTGTGTGCCCCCGTGTTTAGCAGTGCTGCTCCATCCGTCTGTGCCCAGCCACGGGGAAAAGCCTCAGCCCTGCAGGGCCAGGAGCTGCCGGGCTCTGCCTGAGCAGCTCAGCCAGAGGGAAGGGAGCTGCTCCCCACGGGAACCAGGAGCCAAGGGCTGGAGCACCTCGTTCTGGGGCAGAGCCCAAATTCTGTGAGGGAGTAACAGAGTTATTCACGTGCACTGGTGTGTCAGCTCTGCAGGTGCTGTGCCTGCAAACACATGGCTCGAGATGTGCAAAAGAATTCTGCAACTCTTGGCTGGAGCAGGATGTCAGCAGTGCTGAACTCCAGCTTAGTCCAAAGCAAACACTTGACACCTCTGCTCATATCTGCTAGATTTTTTACATCGGGATATCCAAAGAAAAGCAAACAGAGGAGTAAATATTTTCATTGTTTATGAGAAATGTTTCTCATTTTGCTGAACATCTCTTTTTCAGGATGTGTTATCTTCTTAAAGAAAAAGGAAAAGAAAAATGAGAAAAATATGAAAAACAAGAAAAAAATTTGTAGTGAAAATATTCTGTAACTTTGGATTAAGAGGTAACTGGTCTTTTTAAAAGGAGAACTCATTTGCTTTGTGCATGTTCTCATGCCTGGATCCATCTTACGGACTGACCTCAGCATCCTTTTTTTAAAGACTGGGTTTTGTTTCCAATATTAAGATTTTTTTTTTTTAATTGGAGTTGAAGCAATAGGAGGATGAGAGATGGATTGTGCACGACTGTGTCTTGAGGCCAAAAAAAATTGCAATTTGAAACCTGGACCTAAAGTATTGAAAATGAAACTTACAAATCCCAGTGCATTGTGTGACAGCAGCTTTTCCTATAGGATGTGCAGCATCACAAAGACTTCATCAGTGGGGTTGGGAGGGCTTGGAGCTTTGTCCTGTGCCACTCTGGGATGTCATGAACCAGGACTTCACCTGCCACCAGCCCAGGTCACCCTCTGCCACCGCAGCTCCTTGGGCCTTGTGTCCCCAAAGCAGACACAAAGTGTTTCTGCTGCTCCCCCTTTGCACAAACCCACAGAGAGCTGGGATTTTTCCAAGGCTCGTGTCTCCATTGGGCCATATTCCCAAAGAACCAGCAGCACATCCTGATGAATACGGCGAGTTACGTGGATGGTTGTCAGCTCCACTTCCTGCCTAGAAATCCTGAAATTGCTTCTAAATGCTGCTCCTTCAGCTCCTGGACACCTTCTCACACAGAGCTGGGGAAAAAAAATCCCCTGGCCACCGGCTAAAAGGTGAGTTATGCCCAAGTTAGAGCTCTGTGGGAAATCTCTGTCCCTCCCTGACATTTTAATGTATCTGTACATGGGGGTGTGCATGGATGTGTCTTGTATACAAAGGAAGGAGCGTGCAAGCAACAGGACTGACACTTTCAGTGTCCATGCTATTCCATACCCATGGGCACAGAGACATTATGGAAACCCTGGCAGAGACAGGGCCTTCTGTCCATGGGTACAGAGACATCCAAGAGCCCCTGGCACACACAGAGCCTTCTGTCCATGGATACAGAGACATCCAAGAGCCCCTGGCACACACAGAGCCTTCTGTCCATGGGTACAGAGACATCCAAGAGCCCCTGGCACACACAGAGCCTTCTGTCCATGGATACAGAGACATCCAAGAGCCCCTGGCACACACAGAGCCTTCTGTCCATGGGTCCAGAGACATCCAAGAGCCCCTGGCACACACAGAGCCTTCTGTCCATGGGTACAGAGACATCCAAGAGCCCCTGGCACACACAGGCCTGGCACACACAGGCCTGGCAGCAAAGGTTGCTTTCCCCACAGGCTGCAGGAGATGAGAACACAACATTTGCCAACACTGACTGCAAGCCACAGCTCCGTGTGCTCCCCGTGAACCTCAGCTCTGGGACCAATGTCTGCCCCAAGCTTCAGGGGCTGCAGTGGGAGCCTGGCTGGGCTCTGCCCTGGGGCCATCCTGCAGGGACAGCTGCAAACAGGGAGCATTCTCTTGCCACAAACAGCCAAGCCAGGGCTGCAGGGCAGCTGCTCCAGCCCGGAGTGCACTGCTGAGTGCTGTGCTCTGGGGCTGGGGCTCCCCGCACAGGGGACTGGACTGGTGTGCCAGAGGAGACAGAGAAGCTGCAGCTTCAGCCTAACTGAGGTGGGTGCGTGGGCTGGGAAGAGTGGGGAGGCTCAAGGGGATTCACAGAGCTCATCCTGCTGCAAGGACGAGGAAAAGGGAGTGGGAACTCAGCAGTGAGGAGAGCTGAGGGCTGGAGAGCAGCTCTGAATGACACTAAAATCCCACTGGACCTCTGAGACATTGCTGCTCCTCAGCCCGTGACAGGATGAGTCCCTAAGCCTGGGGCTCGGCCTTCCTCGTGGTGAGGGGCACCAAGGAAGGCAACAGTGTGATGGAGACTGCCATGGGCTGGGAACGCACTGGGGGAAAAGAGGGAGCAGTTGGGAAGTACAAGGCAGGTGGGGGACAGAACAGTTCAGAGAAGGGCTGAGATACAGCTTGAGCAAGCTGCAAAATGTCATTTGGGGTCATCCCAGATTGATTTCATTTCAGAAGCTATTGAACAAGTTTATTTTGGGGTGGTGGCATGTTTTCCCTGGGAGGTGTACACTCTGCACACTTGAGCTGTGTTGCTGAAATGCTCCAGCAGGTCTGTGCTGCAGGTCACCCCATTTCTTCTTTGGCTGATTGCGGCCCGGTGCTGAGCTCCAGCAGAGCCCTGGCAGAGCCCAGAGCAGCCTCAGCACCCGCAGAGCCCGGCTGCAAGGAGAGAAACCAGAAAGCGCCCGTCAGCTGAAGGCTCCTGTCCCCTTGTCCCAGCCGCCCGCGGTGCCCAGGCCATGCTGGCCGTGCCCAGAGCTGTGCCCAGAGCTGCCCATCCCTGCTGCCTTTGGGAGCAGAGCAGGAGGGCAGGACATGTGCCCAGCCTGCAGCCGGCCACGGCACATCCAGCCCTCAGCAGCTGCCCAGAGCAGGATGCTCCTGTGCTCGCTGCCATCTCCCCAGAGCTCTGATCCCACCATGCTAAGCAGACGGGACCCACCTGACGCCATCCCCCGCTGGAAGAAAAGCTGGTCCCAAACCATGTCCTCAGCCTTCTCCAAGGGCACGGCCCATCCATGCCACAGCTGCTCCAAAGCACTTCCCCATCCAGACTGGACCCCAGCTAGAACGCTTCCTCTAGAAAAACACACAACAAATTATTGAAAATAGATTACAGACAAAAAGGGGAACAAGAAAAAAGGTCAAAAATCATATTACTGTCAGGGACTTGAGGAAGGCCCAACCCCTGCATGCCAGGGAAAAACCCACCCACAGGTGAGGGAAGCCCAGGCTTTCTCCCTTCCCCCCTGCACTGTCCCTCAAAATAACGGTGATCCCAAAGCAAACAGGGGCAGTGGAGCAGCCCAAGCCCTTCCTTGCCTGCAGAGCAAAGCAGCCCCTGCACAGGTTCTGGAGTCCCACCTCTGCTCCCACCATGGGGGTTTGTTTGTGTCGGGCTGGCTGCCCCAGCCCCAGCCCCAGCCCGGGGCACGGTGGGTGCTGGGGGCTGTTGGCAGGGCCAGGAGCCCACTCCCATTTCATCACCACCCCAGCCCATCCCCCCAGCCCTGCCAAAAGCAGCCTGGCAGCCGACTGAAGGATCAGCTGCATCCGCCCCAGCAAAGGGGGAACCTTTGGTTCCTGGCCAGGCTGTGCAAAGCCCAAATCTGGGAGCATCCCCCTGCGTGTGGACTCACCTGCTAATTCCCTGTGGAGCCTGGCTTTGGAGAAGGTGCCAGAATCGAAGTCCATCATCCTCAGCTGCCGGTGACCAGGTGGAGGAAGATGTTGTCATCCTTGATGTCATCCTTGCTGTCCCCAGCAGCAGCAGCCCCACCTGGTACAGCTTCTCCAGGGGCTCCTTCTCCTTCCCTGGGGGTGAGCCCAGGCTGTCAGGGTTCTGCCCAGGGCCCCAGCTGTCAGGGAACCAGACAAGCAAACCAGCTCAGATGGCAGCCACCAGTGCTGGGCAGAGCAGCTCAGCTCCAGCACAAGGGCTGCGTGTCCCCATCTGATGACCCCTGGGCAGTGACACAGGCAGGACAAAATGTCTGGGTTCCTTTGCTTCTGATTGCCAAGGCATGTGTGGAGCTGCAACTTACCAGGGCCTTGCATCAAAGTGTGCCTGTGGCTCTCTCCCTTCTTCTAGGGCCGATGAATATCCTGCAGCCAGGGATCACAGAACAGCTCTTCTAACGAGGGCCTGTCCGAGTGCAGCATGGATAAACACCGCCTGATCACATCTTGGCACTCTGGGCAGAGAAACCAGAACCCGCCAGTCAGCTGGAGAAGGCTCCTTTTGGCTTTGCCCCACTATTCCCGTGCCCAGGCCATGCTGGATGTGCTCAGAGCTGGGCCTAAACTTCCCCATCAATTCCCTGTTTTGGAGGAGAGCAGGAGAGCAGGACATGTGCCACCTCCTCAGCAGCTGCCAGAGCAGGATGCTCACGAGCTGCTGCTGTCTCCCAGCACTGGCATTGCCCCCGTGGCCAGAGATGAGGATCCACCTTGAGAGAGCCGTTGTGGCAGCGAGAGCTGATGGTCCCAGCTGATGTTCTGGCTCCTCCTGAAAGGGTGCTCCCCGCAGACCATCTGGTGCAGCAGGATGCCCAGGGACCAGATGGTAGCTGGCTTGCCGTAGTAAAATCGAAAGTGGGTCCATTCTGGGGGCCTGTATGACCGTGTTCCTGTGGAATACAGATGGGGTTCATCAGGGGGATGCTGCTGCTCCCAGAGCCTGGCCCCAGCATCCCTGGGCGTGTGGGGGCTGCCCCAGTGGCACACGGGGTGACCGCTGCCCTCTCGCCAGCACCTGGGACTTGTGTACAGACTTGGGGTTGGAAAAGAAGCCACTGGGGTTGGAAGAGGGCAGCAGAAGTCCTGGCAAGGCCCGACCATGAGGAGGAAAAACCCACCCAGTGCTTGGGAAAACCATGCCTTCATCCTCCCTGCCAGCACTGCCCAAAAACATCATGAATCCAAAACAAACCAGGTGAGTGGAGCAGTCCAAGCCCTTTCTAACCTGCACACCAAACCGGCTGGGACACAGCTTACGGCCCCCCTCTCTGCTACCCCCACCCACCCGTGTTTTTGTTGGGCTGGCTGCCCCAGCCCCAGCCTCAGTCCTGCCCAGAGAGGTGGGCAAAGGCTGCCAGCAGGGCTGGAAGCTGGCTCCCCACCCAGCCCTGCTCAAATGCAACTCAGCTGAAATCTCAGAGCCATGAAGGGCAGCAAAAGGGAGAATCCCCGCTGCCACACCCAGCTTGGGCTGTGAGATGTTGGGCCATGAGATGCCAGGACCGAGAGCACACCCCTGCATGGGCTCACCTGCAAAGCGAGTGTAGGCTGTGTCTTGCAGGTAGGTGCCACAGCCAAAGTCAATCAATTTGGCCTGCCCGGTGGCCAGGTCAACCAGGATGTTCTGTGGTTTGATGTCCCTGTGCAGGACCCCACAGCTGGTGCAGTGCTGCACGGCCTCCAGCACCTGGCGGAACAGATCCCGCGCCACCTCCTCGGACAGGTACCCCCGTGCCCGAATGAAATTGTGCAAGTCCTGAGAGTGCTCTGGGCGTTCCAGCACGATCAAGATGTCGTTGGGGAGCTCAAGCCACTCCAGCAGCTGGACGACACCGGGGAATCCAGTGGACACCTTGTCCAGCAGCACGATCTCCAGGGGTGCGCTGGTGCCGTCGGGCTGCGGGAGGAGCACGATGCCATCAGTGGGGCTGATGCCGTGCCGGGGGTCGGGAACCCCTCACCCAGCCCGGGGTGCTCTGTGCCCTGCGCTGGCCCCACGCCCGCTCTCCCTCGAGGTGTCCTGGTGGCTGCCACCCTGCCGGGCCTCGGCTCATCCCCGCCGGCACGGCCCGGCTTCTGCTGCTGGCCCCGCTCACTCACCAGCTCGCCCCAGTGCCGGACGCGGTTCCTTGGCACCCTTTTGATGGCCACCTGCAAGCCAAGAGCAGCAGCAGGCTGAGCTCGCCGCCCGCCATGCCCAGCCTCAGCCCCAGCCCCAGCTCCAGCCCCATCATCCTCCTCCTCCTCCTCCCCCCTCTCCCCCTCTCCCTTTTCCTTTTCCTTCTATCCCTCCTCCTCCCCCTTCTCCTCCACCCCCTCCTCCTCCTCCTCCTCCTCCTCCTCCTCCTCCTCCGCCCGCCGCCGGCCCCGCCGCTCACCGGGGCGCCGTCCGAGAGCCGCGTGGCCGCGAAGACGCTGCCGAAGCCGCCGCTGCCCAGCAGCGAACCCAGCCGGTACCGCTCCTGCAGGCCCTGCTGCGCCTTCCCTGCGGGCGGGACGCGGCTGTCAGCGCTCGGCCCGGGGCCAGGAGCGGCCCCCGAGCGCCCCCCGACCGCCCCGGGCCGGCCCTCCCCAGGCGTTCGCTCCCGGCAACGGGACAGCGGCGGCTCGGGGGCGGCGGCCGCGCTGCCGAGCGGCGGAGCTCGGGCCGGGGAAGCCGCAGCGGAGGCGGCGGCAGCGGCCGCGCCGCGTGTGTCCTCCGCGGGGCCCGGGAGGAGCCGGGGCCGGGGCCAGGCTCGGGCCAGGCGGAGCCAGAGCGAGGCGATGCCGCCCCAGGCGCAGGCACCGATGCCCGCCCAGAAGCGCCACCGCCAGCACGGCCAGAGCCGGGCGGAGGCGAGACCCCGGCGGGACGGCCGGGGGCGGGGATGGGGCAGCCCCGCCCGGAGCCGGGGGCGGGCCGGGGGCATGGCCCGGCCGGGAATGGGGAGAGAGAGAGACTGGGAGAGGAGGGGACTGCGGGAAAGGGAGAGCGGGAGACGGTGCGGGACAGCGGGAGAAGGAGCGGGACAGCGGGAGAAGGAGAGGGAGAGGAGTAAGAATCGGAAGTCGACAAAATCACTGCTGCCGCTGCTGCTGCTGCTGCCGCCGCTGCTGCTGCTGCTGCAACTGAAGCTCCGGGGCCGTTTGTCCCCGTGTCCGTTTTTCCGTTGCCCGCTCACCCCCACGCCCAGCCCCCCGCTCCCCGGGGGCAGCCCCTGAGCCTGTCCAAACACGGGAACTTTGCCCTGTTCAGCCCAGACCCAGAGTCTGGACTCCTGCACGGGGGCAGAGGTATCTCCTCGGTCGCTGCTGTGTATTGTCCCCGCTGAGGATCAAACCCTATCGGGGCACATTCCCTGGCTGGAGGATTCCCTGGTCCTGGTCCTGCACTTATGGCTCCAGTGTTGCTTTCCAGCAAAAACTGGAAGGCAAACTGTGTGGCTCATGGTACTTTAGAGTGTCTAGAACTCGCTAAGTCACTGATCTTAGATGTGAGATGCATTTGGAATTAATGGGATGGAGAAGTAGTGCAAGATGGAAAAAGGGAGCAGAGAAATAAATAGAGGAAAACATCTTGGACTGTTTCTTTCAATTTTCATTTCACTTCTGGAAAGCTGTTTCAGTTTTCCAGGAATCTTCTCCACAGTCCTGTTTGCTCTTCTCAAGAACCTTTCCTGGAGAACCAGGTTGAGCTCCTGTCACAAGATGTGCCACCACCTGCAGCTTCTCTTGGCTTTCCACAGCGTGAGTGCAGCAGGACTCTTGCAGCAGAGCAGGACAAAGGTTTGGAGAACTTGACAGCTTGTCCTTTCTCTTCCTGGAGAGCTGGGGAGTTGTGCCATTGGTGAGGTTTTCATTGTGACTGTTCCAGCCTTGGGAAACAGGAGGTGGAACCAGGACTTGTTAGGGAATACAAGCCTGACTGAATGCAGAGAAGGAATCTCCAGAGCCTGCAGCCAGAAATGGAGAGTTGTGTGATAATCATTCCCACATCTCCATGGACACCTGGAAAGTGATCTAGAACATGAAAATGGGACAGAGGGAGTTTGTTTCTGTGTTCAGGTTGGGTGATTCTACATCTCCAGTGCTGGTATAAATCAAGAGCACAGTCAGTTCATGATAAGCACCAGAACAGGCTGGACCTCTGAGAGTAGGTGATGGAAGGAATTTGAAAAGGAGAAATGCAGGGAATGACTTGGTGGACTGTGCCAGGAGCAGGGCAGGTCCCGCTGCAGGAAAAGCCCCAGGCCAGCCCCAGCACAGGGAAGGCCTCGGGCACAAGGGCAGAATGCCGTGCTGGGAGCTGTGCCAGGGAGAGCCTGAGGCATCAAAGGCGCCTTGGCAGCAGCAGCTGCTTGCAGGGCATGGCCAGAAGCCTCCCTTGGCAAGCCGGCCTGGTGGCCAGCACTGCAGAGCTGCTGCCTCAGGGCTCATTTCTGGCTGGGCTCTGCCCCAGCCCACAGAGTGTGACCTCAGCCCTGACTCTGCCACGGCCCTTGTGCCTGAGCCCTGCAAAGCCCAAAGGTCACCTGTGCCCCCCTGGCTGTGCCAGCCCCTGGGGCAGGGGGAGGAAAGGCAGAGAAGGGGCTGGGTTTGGCTGTGGGGTGTGGGGTCCAGCAGAGACCATGAGGAGTCGAGGCAGTGGATGGAGTGCACTGAGCAGCCCCTTCTGCCCATGCAGTCCTGGAATGGTTTGGATGGGAAGAGCTCTGCAGTGCTCATCTCATCCAAACCCCGCCATGAGCAGGGACATCTTTCACCAGATCAGGTTGTTCAGAGCCCTGTCCCAGCTGGACTTGAATGTTTCCAGGGACGGGGCACTGACCACCTCCCTGGGAACCTGTCCTGGTGTATCACCACCCTCATCATCAAACATTTCCTCCTTATCTGTTCTTATCTGAACCTCCCTTCCTTTAGTTTAAAACCACCCCCCTTTGTCCCGTTGTGCCAGGCCCTACTAAAACCTCTGTCCACCCTTGTATTTCCAGTGAGCCGGGTTTCCATGGCAACTGCCAGGACAGGTGACCCAGGTGTCACCCCCAGTGAGGGCTGCCATGGAAACAGTGCCCAGCACTGCCCCTTTCTGTCTGGCTGACCTGGCCTTTGGCCCTGGCCCTGGCGTTTGCTGCTGGTTCCGCGGCGCCTGACCGGCCAGCGTGGCACAGGGCAGGTGGCCATGGCACAAGCCCCCAGCAAGGGATCCCCTCTTGCTCTGGGCAGTGACACCAGCCCTGAGCAAGGGGCCAGGGCAGGTTTCCATCGCGACCAACCATCACAACGGCTCCAGGAGCAGAGTGACTCTTGCCAAGGAACTTTGTGGTGCTGTCGCTTAATATTAAATCTGGTTTTTGCTGATCCCTTGCTGGGGATTTTTTCAGCGCTCTCAAGCCCTCGTTGGTAACAGGGTGAAGGAGCCCTGGCCCAGGCTCTGGCCCCGGGGGACACAGGGACGCTGCCAGGGGGTCCCTGTCCCCCTGTCCCACCCCCAACAGCCCCGGCCCCCGTCCCCGTGTCAGGCTCTGGGGTCGATCTCGTGGAACATCCTGTGGGGGAGGCTGCGGTGCCGGGGGCGGGGGGACCCGGGGGGACAGGGGACCCCGCTGTGCACGAGCAGCGTTGGACTTCTCTGGGGTGAACTGTGAGGGGGGGCTGGGGTGGAGTGACCTCCCCAGTGACCTCACACAGCCCCTGTGATGTCACACACACCCCTGTGATGTCACACACACCCCTGTAATGTCACAGAGCTGCCCTGTAATATCACACAGCCCCTATAATGTCACACAGCCCACTCTGAGATGTAACAGGCCACCTGTGATTTCATACAGGTGTCCTATGATGTCACAGCCTGCTCTTGAGGTCTCAGTCTGCTCTGTGATATCCAAAAATCTGCCCTGTGAGGTCACAGCCCAGCCTGTGATGTCACAGACACCCTGTGATGTCACAGCCAGCTCTATGAGGTCACAGCCACCTTTGTGATGTTATGCAGCCTCGCTGTGATGTCACAGCCTGCTCTGTGATTTCACAGTCAGCTCTGTGATGTCACAATCCACTCTGTATTTTCTCAGCCTTCTCTGTGCCATCACACAGCTGCTCTGTGATGTCACAGAGCCCTTTTCTATGATGGCAGAGTCTTCTCTGTGGCTTCGCAGCCTGTTCTGTGATGTCACACTGCCAGCCTGTAATGTCAGAGCCGACTTTGTGACATCACAACCTCCTCTGTGATGTCACATCCTGCTATGTCATGTCACATAATAAACCAGTGATGTCACAGCCAACTGTATGATGTCACAACCTGGTCTGTGATGTCACACAATCACAGAATCACAGAATTGCTGGGTTGGAAGAGACCTTTAAGGTCATCAAGTCCAACCCATGCCCTAACACCACCTCAGCTAAACCATGGCACTGAGTGCCACATCCAGTCTTTTTTTAAACACATCCCAGGATGGTGACTCCACCACCTCCCTGGACAGACAGTTCCAGTACTTTATCACCCTTTCCATAAAAAACTTTTTTCCTAATATCCAACCTAATTTTCCCTTGGGGCAGCTTAAGACACTGTCCTCTGGTCCTGTCAGTTGCTGTGAGGAGAGAGACCAACCCCCACCTGACTGCAACCACCTTTCAGGGAGTGTAGAGAGTGATAAGGTCACCTCTGAGTCTTCTCCAGGATAAACAACTCCATCTCCCTCAGTAATTCCTCACAGGACTTGTGTTCCAGACCCCTCACCAGCCTTGTTGCCCTTCTCTGGACACACTCCTGCTCCTCCATGTCCTTCCTAAGTGGGAGCGCCCAGAACTGGACACAGCACTCGAGGAACGGTGCCAGTACAGGGGAAGAATGCCAAGTACACGAGTGCCATGTACAGGGGAAGAATGACCTCCCTGCTCCTGCTGGCCACACCATTCCTGATCCAGGCCAGGAGCCATTGGCCTTCTTGGCCACCTGGGCACACTGCTGGCTCATGTCCAGCCTGCTGTCGACCAGTGCCCCCAGGTCCCTTTCTGCCTGGGCACTGTCCAGCCACACTGCCCCCAGCCTAGAGCTGTGCAGGGGGTTATTGTGGACAAAATGCAGGACTTGGCACTAGGAATGATTAAACTTCATCTTACTGGAATCTTCCATCTATCCAGCTGTTCCAGGTGTTCCTGCAGAGCCCTCCTGCCTTCCAACAGATGGACACATGCTCCAAGTTTAGTGTCATCTGCAGATTTACTAATGAAAAGCTCAATCCCCTCATCCATGTGGTCAATAAAAATATTGAACAGAGCTGGCACAGCACAGAGCCCTGAGGGACAGCACTGGTGACTGTTCCCAGCTGGATGCAGCACCGCTCACCACCACTCTCTGGGCCAGCCATCCAGCCAGTTCTGAACCCAGCACAGAGTGCTCCTGGCCCAGCTGTGGGCTGCAGCTTTTCCAGGAGTGTGCTGTGGGAGACAGTGTCAAAGGCCTTGCTGGAGTCCAAATAGACACATCCACAGCCTTTCCTGCATCCACCAGGAGGGTCACCTGGTCATAGAAGGAGACCAGGTTGGTCAAACACGACCTAGCCCTCCTAAACCCCTGCTGGCTGGGTCTGACACCCTGGCCATCCTGGAAGTGCTGTGTGATGGCATTCAGTGTGAACTGTTCCATGACCTTACCGGGTACTGAGGTCAGGCTGACTGGCCTGGAATTACCAGGATCCTCCTTCCCACCCTTGCTGTGAATGGGCATCACACTGGGCAGCTTCCAGTCATCTGGGACCTCACCAGTGAGCCAGGGCTGCTGGTAAATGATGGAGAGTGGCTTGGCAAGCTCATCTGAGACCTCCCTCATCACCCTGGGGTGGATCCCATCAGGTCCCATGGATTTATGAACATCCAAGCAGCTCAGCAGTTCTCTGACTGCCTCCTCTTGGATAACAGTGGCCCACTCTGCTCCCTGACACCATCTACCAGCCCAGGTGGACAGTTGTCCTGAAGGCAAATCGTCTTCTCACTAAAAACTGAGGCAAAGAAGGCGTTAAGCACCTCTGCCTTCTCCTCATCTGCAGTTATTAAATTCCCTTCCACATCTAATAAAGAACAAAGATTGGTCTTGCCCTTCCTTTTACCATTGATATATTTCTAAAAGCATTTTTTATTACCCTTTACAAAAGCTGCCATTTTAAGTTCAAACTGAGGTTTGGCTTCCCTAATTTCATTCCTATATACCCTAGGAAGCCCCTTAAATACTTCCTGAGAGACCTGACCCTCCTTCCAAAGATGATACATCCTCTTTTTATTCCTAAGTTCCTTCAAAACCTCATTGCCCATCCAGGCTGGGCATTTGCGTCGTCGACTCATCTTTTGGCACACAGGAACAGTCTCCTTCTGTGCCCTCGAGATCTGTATTTTGAAGCTTGCCCACCTTTACTGAACTCCTTTGTTTTCAAGGGCTATTTCCCAAGGAACTCTCTGAATAAGTCTCCTAAATAGGCCAAAGTCTGCCCTCCAAAGTCCAATGTAAAAGTCTTATTAGTGTTCCACCTGACTTCACCATGAGAATTCTATAATTTCATGATCACTGTGCCCCAAGTGACCTCCAACCACCACATCTCCCACCAGCCCATCTCTATTTACAAACAACAGATCTAACATAGTCCCTCTCCTGGTGGGCTCACTCACCAGCTATGACAAAAAATTGTCCTCCACAAACTCTAAAAATTTCCTGGACTGCCTCTTTTCAGCTGTATTGAGTTCCCAGCAGATGTCCAGCAGGTAGAAGTCACCTAAAAGAGCAAGGGCTGATGATCCTGAAACATTCTCTAGCTGCTTGAAAAATAACCTGTCCACCTCTTCTTCCTGGCTGGGTGGACGATAACAGACTCCCAGTAGGATGTCAGCCTTGTTGGCCTTCCCCCTAAGTCTCACCCATAGTCATTCGACTCCATCATCATTAGTTTCAACACCCACAGCATCAAAAGCCTCCCTAATGTAAAGGGCCACCCCTCCACCTCTACTCCCTTTCCTGTCTCTCCTGAAGAGCTTGCAGCCATCCAGTGCAGCGCTCCAGCCATGTGAGTCATCCCACCCTGATTCTGTGATGGCAATTACATCATAGCTCTGGTGCTGCACCATGGCCTCCAGCTCTTCTTGTTTGTCACCCATGCTGTGTGCATTGGTGTACCTGCACCTCAGCTGGGCTGCTGATTTCACCCCTAACTCAGGCTTACCACCCACGAGCCTGCTTCCAGACAACCCAGCTGTACCCCCTTCCCCTTCAGACCTAGTTTAAAGCCCTGTCAACAAGTTCTGCCAGTTCATGAGCTAAAATTCTTCTGCCCTTCACAGAAAGATGGAGGCTGTCTGATCCAAGGAGGCCAGGTGCTGTAAAAGTTGCCCCATGATTAAAGAATCCAAAATTTTGACGATGACACCAACCCTTGAGCCACTCGTTGATAATGTGAGCTCTCCTATTGCTTTCACCGTTTTTCTCAGACTCCAAAGGGACTGAGGAAAAGACTGTGTGTGCCCCTGTCCTATTAACCACCTGACCCAATGCCCTCAAGTCCCTTTTAATTGGCCTGACACTCCTCTTCTCAATCTCATCACTGCCAGCCTGGGGTATCAGCAGTGGGCAATAATCAGAGGGCTGAATCAGCCCAGGCAGTGTGCCAGTGATATCCCGTACCCGGGCCCCAGGGAGGCAGCAGACCTCCCTGTGGGGTGGGTCTGGTCGACATATGGGGCCCTCTGTTCCCCTCAGGAGGGAGTCACCCACCACAATTACCCTTCTTTCCTTTTTGATGTTAGAGGTGCTGATCTGTCTCACAGATAAATCATAATTGGGAGGTTCACTGGGCAGATAATTTTCTTCTAAACCATCTGGCTGACTCTCCAGATCCAGGAGATCATACCGCATCTGAAGTGGCCCCTGGCTTGGGAGAGGGCTTTGGGAGGGATTTTTATTATTACCTCCTCGAGTAGGTACACACTCCCACTCCCCTTCATCGGCCAGGTGTCCTTCTATAGCCTGACAGTGGGAGGAGTGGGAGACAGCGGGAACCAAGGAGAGAATTGCTGCACTGCCAGACCTCATGGAACCAAGGATCCATCGTTACACTGCAGGGCCCTGGGGCACCACGGTGCCATTGTGACACTGCAGGGCCCAAGGATCCAAGGGACTTTGTGACACCAAAGGGACATTGTGACACTGGGAGGCCTCATGGAATCATGGAGACCATTGGGACACTCTGGGGCCTCATGGAACCGTGGTGACACCAAGTTGGCTGGGGGTGTTGATCTGCTGGAAGGCAGGAGGGCTCTGCAGAGGGACCTGGACAGGCTGGATCCAGGAACCAAATCCAACAAGGTGAGGTTTAACAAGTCCATGTGCCAGGTCCTGCACTTTGGCCACAACAACCCCTGCAGCGCTACAGGCTGGGGACAGAGTGGCTGGACAGCAGCCAGGCAGAAAGGGACGTGCAGGGACTGATGGACAGCAGGCTGGACATGAGCCAGCAGTGTGCCCAGGTGGCCAAGAAGGCCAATGGCTCCTGGCCTGGATCAGGAATGGTGTGGCCAGCAGGAGCAGGGAGGTCATTCTTCCCCTGTGCTGGGCACTGGTTGGGCAGCACCTCGAGTGCTGTGTCCAGTTCTGGGCCCCCCAATTTAGGAAGGACATGGAGGGGCTGGAGCGTGTCCAGAGAAAGGCAACAAGGCTGGTGAGGTGTCAGGAGCACAATTCCTGTGCGGAGCAGCTGAGGGAGCTCGGGTTGTATATCCTGGAGAAGAGGAGGCTCAGGGAAGACAAGGCGGTGTCATGGCACAGGTTGGACCTGATGATCTCCATGGTCTATTCCAACCTTGCTGATTCTGGGATTCTGTGAAAGCACCCTTGGAGCAGTTACAGGAGGAGCCCTGGGCCTCCTCTTCAGAAGCTGCAGCAGCCCAGGTCCCTCAGCTTCTCCTCACAGCCCCAAAGCCCATCTTGTCAGTCCTGCAGAGCCTCTGCAGCCCCTCCTCACTGCCCAGAACAGGCAGCCCCACAGCCAAACACAGCAGCCCAGATGTGCCCCCCTGGTCTGGGGTGCCTCTGGCAAGGGAGCAGCGCGAGGCACTGCAGGAGCCTGCAGACAATTCCTGCAGCACTTGTGGTATGATCCTGCTCCCCAAGGGCCGTTCCCATGGTGCCAAGTCAGGAACTGGAATGGGGAGTGGGGCCAGAGAGGAAAGGGCAAACAGGGATGGGCTGTGTGCAGGGGAGGGAACAGGGGTGGGCAGTGGGAATAAATTTGTAGGACGAAGAGTAAAGAAAGCAAAGGTGAAGCCAAGGAAATGCTCCGGGCAGTTTGGGGGTGGCTGCCAGGCAGCCCTGGCTCTGAGCAACAGCATCTGCAGTGGGACAGGAAACTCCCAGCTGATGGGAACAAACTTTCTGGCTGACTGCAGAGGCCAGGACAAAGCTGAGTGGTTTCCCTGGCGTCCCCCAGCCCTTCCTGGCCCCAGGGGCTGCTGGCATTTGTGCTCCCTCAGGTTCATGTCCCCACAGCAGCAGCATGGGGGTGCTCCCGCCTGCTGTGTACAATGCAAACAGGGGCTCCTGAGCCAGCGCTGCCATGGCTGTGCCTGCAAGGATGCGGCACCTGTGTGAGCTGGGGGAAAGGCCAGGGGTGCAGAGGGGGGATGTTGTTGGCAGCTCCATGAGGACGCTCTGGGACGCTGCCCTGGCCTGTCCAGCGCACTGGGGATGGATCAGCCCCTGCTCTGCTGCTCCTTTCCGTCTCCCCCAGGGCCCTTGCAGAGCACCAGCCATGCTGTTTGCCCCCAGCCTGCCCACGGCCAGCCTGGGGCTGCTCACGGGGGTTTTCTGTGCTGAGCATTGGCCTGGCCGTGTTCTTTAGAGAGCCTGGGCAAGGAGCCTGGAGCCCCCAGGCCCTGGCCTGAGGCGTCAGCGCTGCCCCAGCAGTGCCCATGGGCTGTCCCTGCTGCAGCCCCGGCACTGCCACCCCCAGGACTGTGCCCGGCCCCGAGAGCACTCAGGCCCTGCAGCAACACCAGGGCCACCAGGGCAGCGGGGCAGGGCCACGGGAGCAGCACTGGCAACACCAAGTGCTGCTGCTGCTGGGCACAGCTGCTGTGCCAGCACTGATCTGCCCCCAGCTCTGCACACAGACATTGCTGCTGCAGCTCCAGAGAAGGCAACAAAAGGGCATCTCTGCAGAAAACTGTGCTGGGAGATCCTTGAGTTCCTTTTAAGCCAACAACAGTGCAGGCCCTCATTGACACAGTCTGTAGCCACAGGTAAGGTGGAGAGAAACAAAAGGAGAAATGGCAAAACCAGTGACATTGCTTTGTGGTCAATATTAAAAAAGTAAGGCAAAGGGAAAAAAAAAAAAAAAAAACAACCAAATCAACAAGGAGTATCAAAGATGACTTTTATTACAAGTGATTTGCAGAAATCAGCCAGCAGTTTAATGTTCCTGAAAGCATCCAGTCATCAGTCTCCAAACTGCAGCCTTGAGCTCCTGGTTCCTCAGGCTGTAGATGAGGGGGTTCAGGGCTGGAGGCACCACTGAGTACAGAACTGACAGGGCCAGATCCAGGGATGGGGAGGACATGGAGGGGGGCTTCAGGTGAGCAAATGCTGCTGTGATGAGGAACAGGGAGACCACGGCCAGGTGAGGGAGGCAGGTGGAAAAGGCTTTGTGCCGTCCCTGCTCAGAGGGGATCCTCAGCACGGCCCTGAAGATCTGCACATAGGAGAAAACAATGAACACAAAACAACCAAATGCTAAGGAGGTAGTGACAACAGAAACTCCAAGTTTCCTGAGGTAGGATTTGGAGCAGGAGAGCTTGAGGATGTGTGGGATTTCACAGAAGAACTGGCCCAGGGCATTGCCATGGCACAGGGGCAGGGAAAATGCATTGGCCGTGTGCAGCAGAGCAGTGAGAAAGCCACTGGCCCAGGCAGCTGCTGCCATGTGGGCACAAGCTCTGCTGCCCAGGAGGGTCCCGTAGTGCAGGGGTTTGCAGATGGACACGTAGCGGTCGTAGCACATGATGGTCAGGAGGAAATACTCTGCTGAGATGAAGAACAGAAAGAAAAAGAGCTGTACAGCACATCCTGTGTAAGAGATGGTGGTGGTGTCCCAGAGGGAATTGTGCATGGCTTTGGGGACAGTGGTGCAGATGGAGCCCAGGTCGCTGAGGGCCAGGTTGAGCAGGAAGAAGAACATGGGCGTGTGCAGGTGGTGGCCGCAGGCTACGGCGCTGATGATGAGGCCGTTGCCCAGGAGGGCAGCCAGGGAGATGCCCAGGAAGAGGCAGAAGTGCAGGAGCTGCAGCTGCCGCGTGTCTGCCAGTGCCAGCAGGAGGAAGTGGCTGATGGAGCTGCTGTTGGACATTGGCTGTGGCTGCACATGGGGACCTGTTCATGGAGAAAGGACAGAGAAGAGTTAGAGGAGATACCTGTAACCAAAACCAAAGCCATTTCCCATACACTTTCCTCTGTAACACACATGGACACTCTTCTGTGTTTAAGAGTTTAGAGGTTTTCATTTTAAGCTACCCCCATGTCTCTCCTGGTATACTTGGATATCAGAAATACTCAACATTCCTGCCTCCCTCTGGTAGAACAGAGTTCCCTGAGGGAAGATTATGAGTGGAAACTGAGGGGAGACGGTCTGTCACTTCATTCTCTTTGGAGTATCTCCGGGCTTTCACTTTTTCAAATGAAGGATGTTCACAGTCTCATGTTTCTTTTAAAAACGCTATGGTGCTACTGAGACAGATCGATCCACCACAGCCCAGCTCCTCATTTGTAGCCAAGGACTCACGTTGCTCATTTCACCAACCCAGCAGCATTTTCAGTATCAGAACACCTCTGCCTTTCCCCATCAATCCAGCTTGGACGGAAATCTCAGGGAGACTTCCAAGTGTCCTTCTAATGGCACTGGATGCAGGGAGATGCAGCTCCTTCCCTGGCTGCAGTGACAGCATTGCCCAGAGCCGGGCACTGGGGACAGCTGTGTCACCCTGAGCCAGCTGTGCCCCCTCCCAGAGCCCCCAGTGCCGGGCAGCTGCTCCCAGCCCTGTGCTCTGCAGAGGGAACTGGGCCCAGGGCTGCAGAGCTGCCCCACGGCTCTGCTGCAGCTCTGCCTGCACAGGAGGGGCTGCACGCCTTGGAGCCCCGGCCCTGAGGGCAGAGGCTTGGCTGGGGGAACAGGAGGGAGGGGGCTTGTTCAGCGGGAGGGACTGCACTGGAGGGGATCCTCTGGACATCTCTAAACTCTCCCTGCCACAGCACTTCTGGTTTTGTTTTCTCTCCTTCCCTGATCTTCTCTCTGCTTCCTGGAGATTTTCCTCGTGCAGGTGTTTCCCTGTGCCTGAGCTCTCCCTGCCAGTACTCCCAGACCCCAAATCTCTGTGCACTCTCCTTGGCCTGACAGAACCCTGCCTATTTGCAGGGCACTGGCTGGGGGCAGGTTCTGTTTGCAGCTTGGAGAAAGGACAGCTCAGACTGAGCCTGATGGCTCCAGCAGAGGTGATGCTGCTGCTGTCCATGGGCAGAGTGGCTGCAAGCACATTAGGGATCTCCTGTGCACCTATTGATCCCTAAAAGTAACAGTTTGGATGTCTGAGGCACTTGTCAAAATTCATAATCAACCATTAATACTTATCACCCCTGCCCACCATTCTTCAATAGCACGAAACAATACAAAGTCTTTGGAAGTTTCCTCATTTTTATCAAAATCCTTGTTTTGGAACTATTCTGTGACTGATCAGAACCCTTCAGCATGTCAGAGATTCATGAGCATTTCACCTCCCCTGTGCCAGAAATACTCAGAGTTGTACTCACAGGGTCTGTGGGCATTGGGATGTTCCGGCTGTAGGAGATCACTCCAGGAGCTGCAGCTGCATTGTCCTGCAGCCAGAGGTTCCTGTGCCAAGGGCTGCCAGGGATTCTGCCCCAGGCACTTCTCAGCACCTTCCCAGCCCTGACTGATGGAAGCTCTCTGTGCCTCTGTGCTGTGCCCGGGCTGGCTGCAGGCAGTGCCCCAGCCCTGCCGGGCTGGGAGAAGAGCTGCTCATCCAGAGAAATGTGCTTTTGAAGCTCTCCTTGGTTACCAGGATCACCCTCTGTGCCAGGAGCCCGGCCCAGCTCAGCAGCACAGACACAGCACAAGGACTTTAATGACCCTCTGGGGCTTTGTGCTCAGGCCCTGAACATCAGGCCCTGAGAGGGAGCTGCAGAAACCTCTCCAGAACTCCAAGTCAGAATCCAACTCCAAAGTTTCTTTGACTTTTAATGGGTCCCACTGAGGGACACGACTGAGAAAGTGTCCCCAGGCCCCAGGCAGAGCAGAGAACTGGAGGCACTGATGACAGGTGGGGACAAAGAGAAGCCAAGTCTTGGTGCCCTGGGGCACAGCAGGGTCTGTGCCACCAAGGGCTGTCAGGAGACACCTTGTCCTGAGGCACTGGGGCCTCCTGGCACAGCCCCAGCCAGGCTGGGCACTGTCAGCCCCTTGTCCTGCCCTCAGCATCCCCCCCTAGCCCACATCCCAGTGGCCTCAAGGATCTGCTGGAAGGAGTCCCTGGGGAGCCTTGCTCAGGAATGGCCCTGGGGGCTCCTTCATGCTCCCAGGGACTGCAGGTTTTTCAAAGCACTTCGGCTTTTGCCTTGGAGTCTCTGAGAGCTTTGTGCAGTGATGGCCTCCAATTATCTGCTGTAATTAGTCCCTGGAGAGGCTTTGTCAGGAACAGCAATCAGTGGGGCTCATTAATGCTTCAAGGTGCTTCAGTTCTTTTAAGGTACTTGGTGTTTCTCTTTTGATACAGATTCTGTGAGAAAGATTGAGCAGTCACAGCCTGAAATTATCTGTTTTAATGAGTCCCTTGAGAGCTTTGCACTGACAATCAGTGGGGATCATTGATGCTTTGAGATACTCAAGGAGTTTAAGGTACTTTGGTTTGTCATTTTCACTCTGACTCTCTGAGAAGTTTCTGTGACATCCTGTCCTCCAATTCTCTCCTCCAAGGAGTCCATGAGGAGCCTATGTTGGGGATGGACCTCAGTGGCGCCCATTAATGGCTCAAGAAACTTCGGGTTTTTCCTCTGACTTTGACTCCTGGACATGTTTGTGCTATCTCATCTCGGGCCCTGAGGTTCCAGGGCTCAGCTCCAAATGCACCACGGGGCTCATTAGGATGAAGCAAGTCCTGAGAAGCGATGGCGGTGCGTTGATTTTCCTTTGCTCTAATGCAGTTCATTAAGAAGTTTTCCTTTTGCAGTTATGGAGAAATATTTTAAAGAGCTACTAATAATATGTATTCCTATTTAAAGAGTGTCTTTATTACTGTTCTCTTTAGAGAAGAGCTGATTGCTGCATTCTGTGATTGATATTGATGTAGGGCCACTCCTAAGGAGGTCCGGCCAGGTCAGAGAAGTTTTACCTTGAGGTCTGACCCAGTGTGGACAACCTTGCCCCACATTCCCCAACCCCATGTGAGAAACAATTTTCACTTTCAAAAATTTAACTGGTTTATTAAGACCTTGTCAAAATTTAACAGAAGAGTGAATAAAGAATAAATGCAGTTTCCGGAGCAAAGGATTCAATCACCATGTGCTCATCTACAAAATGGATGTTCTGTCTTTTATACCTCCAGCCCCTCCCAAACTCTTGTCAATCCACTCCTCCTTCGCTGTCCAGTGGTGGAGATCACTTTCTTACAGCTTGATTGGAGCTCAGGCGCTGCCATAGCAACAAGCCGACCCTCCCAAATGCCCTGACTACTGAGGGCATCCCACGATAACAATGCAAGGGGAAGGGAAAGATAACTATACACCTACACAACTTCTCTTAACATATACTTAATATTCACCCCTTAATTGTGAGAGTCAACCATAGGATTACTCATCTATAACAAACCCCCCTTTTCTTTTTCTATATGTCATTATGCTTGAACAATTAAGTAAGACATTTTTTTATTGAAAGAGTCATACTAGCATCTGTTGATGTGGGCAAGGACAGTGGGAACAGGAGAAAAATCTCAGGTTTTCCTTAGACACACTTATTTGGAATGGACAAAAGGGCCTAACAGAGGTCCAGGATGGCTTTGACTCCCATCTATCATGCCTATGTGGTTGTTACCCATAGTCAGTGTGTCTTAGGGGTCCAGAGGCCAGCTCGGTCTCGCCCTCCAGTCCCTGTTGTATTCAAAGACAGTTGGGGAATGACAGTGGTCCAATATGGCCTTTTGTCCCTACCTTACCATGCCTACGGGGTTGCTACCCACAGCAGGGCTATGCCATCTTCTTGGAAGTGAACAAAGGGGTCTTGCCCTCCTTCCTTTGTCTTATTTTCTTAAAGAAGCTGTCCCATTACCTTTTACAGTCCCTTGTGTACTTCCCCTCAACAGATGCTTGCAATTCTCACCCATTAAAACAGGAAGACAGTTCTCAAACTGGTTGGTGGAAGCTTGACTTTAGGCGTCTTGGTGTTTTTCTGGTTGTCTTTCAGTCTCTGCTTGAGATTCAATCTTGTTTCACCTGGTCTGGATGTTATATGTCGTCCATTCTTTGTGTTTTTCCTGCTGGGCCTTTAACTCTGTTGGCATGAGTCCATCTGTGGGCATGAGTCCATCCCCCCTCTGCAGTTCACACGGCTGATTCAGTGGTGAGCAGTTCCTGAAAGGGACCTTCCCATTGAGGAGTTAAAGACTGATCTCTCCATGACTTGATCATCACCCAGTCCCCAGGATTAATATTATGGATTCTGAAATCCAGGGTGGTAGTTTGAGGAATTGCCCCTCTATGTCTTAGCCCTTCTAAGGTTTCTGCTATAGACATAACATATTTTTTGGCATTGGCTTCCCCTTCCTCATAGGTGGCAACCCTCTGGGGTGAGGTCAAAAAGGGTAAGTCAAACGTCATTTCATAGGTGAGACCCCCAGATCTGACTGGGGTTGAGTTCTAAGTCTTAAAAAGGACAAAGGGAGACATTTCATCCATTACATTTGGGTTTCAATCATTAGCTTATCTAGAGCTCTTTTAAGAGTTTGATTCATCCTCTCAATGTGACTAGAACTCTGTGGATGCCATGGAGTGTGTAATTCCCATTTACTCCCAGGGTTTGAACAACTTTTTGCAGTATTTTAGAGGTGAAATGAGCTCCTTGGTGTCACGATCTGCTTGTGCGGGGTGTCGTGATGGTTCTTTTCACTGATTCGCAAATTGCAAAAAGGCAAACAACAAGGGACTATCAGTTAATCACAACAAATGCACCTTTATTAGGGGCCAAAGCAGTAAATGCAATAGTGGGGATCAGAAAGGAGATAAAAGGATAGAGAGAGAGAGAGAGAGAAAAGAGGGGGATGGGAATAGCTACCAACACAGGCGAGATCCTCACTGGTCCGGACGATGGGGATCTGTCTGGTCGTGTCGGGGAAGTCTTCAAAGTTCTGGTCAACTCAGGGGTCCAGTTATACTCCACGGAGGAAAAAAGGGGGGAACATGCAGGACAATGAAAGTCCGTTGCAATTGCTGCAGGAGAACAAGTGAGTCCACTGAAACCACCAAAGCAGGAAAACACAATGAAGAATAAGTCCATTGGAATTACTGAAGAAGAACAGGTCATGTCATTAGTGGTTTCCCCACTCCCTGTGGTAGGGGTCTCAGTCTCAGTCCTTGGGAGGAGGGTTTTCAATCTCCGTCCGACTGTCACAGTGGTAATGGGGCAGATGAGAGGTCTTCAGTGAGAGACCACTAGGGTCACCCCAAAAGTTCATTTGGCTTCAGGAGGAGAGTGGGCAAATATGCAGTAGGCCGTTCCTTCCTGTGATCATGCCAGGTCCTTGCCAAGTCCTTGCCAGGCCTGGTTTGGAACAGCTAACGTAACAGTGCAGCAACCGCACCTGCACTGCTGCTCTCTCCAAGCCGTTACTACATTGGGGGAAGGGGTTTCTCCTCGTGGCAATTGGTGGGCAAAAGTGGGGGCTTCAGACGGCCTCTTACACTTGGTCTGAATCAATCCTGTTCACCATCCCATATTGGGGAATGATTGATTCTGGAAGTGTTTTACTCACAACATTGGCTCTCCACTTCCCTTTGTTATCTTTCTTGGCTCCTGTTTTGAAGAATTCTTTCTCTTCTGTCTCACTGAATACGGGGACTTCTTCCATTTCTCTCATGGGGGTTAATGCTATCATTAGTTTTTCTGTCCCTGATTCGGCTGAATTCTTAGCATCTAAATCTGTAAATGGTTCCCTGGTGCTTCTTGAGTCACTCCTTTTTTATGTCCTTTAACATATACTGCTGCCACTTCTTCTGGTAATTGTAAAGTTTCTAACACTTCTAAAAGAAGTTTTTAGTTCCTTTCCCCTTGAATTTAATAGCTCACTCTTTTCCCAAATTTTTCCAAAGGTATGCAGTACTCCAAAAGCATATTTTGAGTCTGTATATATTGTTTCTCTTTTCTGTGTGAATATTTCCAGAGCTCACTTTAGGGCATACAACGCACATGCTTGGGCTGACCAGTTGGAAGGTGACTTTCCTTTTTCTAGGGCCACTAACTCTTCATCTGCTATAGCCTACCCCAATACCCTGTGCCCTGGATTACCCGTGAAAATCCATCGATGTACAATCGTTTCCCACCTTGGAGTGGTTGATCTGTTAGGTCCTCTCTTACTTTAGTTTGATAGTTTATAACCTCTAGGCAATTATGTATTAATTCCTCACCTGGTTTTCATCTAAAACTGGGCAGGGTTGAGTTGGCTACTCACGACTAGCTCTAAACCATTATCTATTAAGATGGCTTCTTATTTTAGTACTTGGGAATCAGTGAGCCATTTCTCAGCCTTTTAGCTGAGGATACTCCTTACTGAGTGTGGGGTATATATTTTCAGTTTTCCCCCAAAGGTTAATTTTTTGCTTTCTTCTACAAGTGAGGCGCTCGCTGCCACCGCCTGAATACAGGTTGGCCACCCCCAGCTGACAGGGTCTTGCGGTTTTGATAAATAGGCCACTGGTTTCCTGGATCCTCCCCAGTCCTGGGCTAACCCTCCATGTGCTGCCCCTTTTTCTATATCCACAAACAGATAGAAGGGTTTGTCTAAGGCAGGAAGACTCAGTGCTGCTGCACTGACTAATGTTTGCTTTAAAGCTTCAAAATTTGCTTCTTGTCTTCTTCCCACCTAATCTCTTCACGTCAGGATGCCGGCCAAGAGAGGTCCTGGAAGCTGAGGCAGCTGATTTTAAGCTTGTGCAGGTGCCTACAGGCCAAGGCCAACGGTGTTCCCTCAGGATACAGCAGTCCTGAGGGGTCTCCCTCATTCAAAGAAATCGGCAGACAAATGCATTGTCAGCCAAAAGCCCTTTTATTGACCTGGCAGGAGGGCAGGGGTCTGCACCCCACTAAAGTGTTTCTCTGCCACATATAAATTTCAGTGGGTTGATGTAGGAGTTTATTGGGGTTTCCCAATATTCCGACAGAGACCTGCCCGGGCTTGCCTTGCTGCTGAGTCCAATGGCGGCAGCTGGGATGTTTCCTCCCCAGTGACACCCTTGGGTTACTCAGAGGCTGCGAGCGATATTCCTCAGTGGAGAGGCTTCAGGCGATGGTGAAGAAAGGAGGCACTTCTGCTAGAGCTTGATCCAGAGTCTTTATTTCAGCTACAGAGTTGTGGACCTGGTGGCAGCTCCAACAGAAGGCCCGGCCACGTGGCTGGATTGTCCTTTTAACCCGGGGGTAAGGGGAGGGGCAGGGACAGGTAGCCACCAAGCAGGTGAGGGGGAGGGGTGCCAGGGGAGAAGGGGCACTTAGGTCTACCAATAGCCACAGGGGGCAGGGGGTATCTTTCAAATCTGCCAATCACTCGACCCCCTGGACCCCCTGTCTCACAGCCAGGGCTCATGGGTGTTGGGGCGGGGGGAGAGGGTTACCTTTGGGAGGGAGGAGACACACCGCAACAGGATCAGACAGCCCCACGCCAGGCAGCGTTTTCTCCTCTGAGAGCTCCTCCGAGCTGAGCGAGCTGGTGAAGCCTGCAGAGCAAATGAGACCCGGGAGTGAGGGAAAGGCTGGCTGGGAAGGAGTCAGATAAACCCGTGTGGGCATTTCCCTTTCCAAGGGGCTCCTGGGCAGACAAAGGGGACAAGAAGGAGGCCCCACCTCACGACATTCCCTTTTTTCCTTCAGGAGCTCTATTGCAGTCACTGCATACAAGAGTTGACTTGATCCCCTTGATGCCAGGGAGCACCAAGAGCTTGAACCTCGCTGGAGTCCAGCCCTGCCTGCCTATCACTGAGCAGAGGGAAAAGATGAAAAACCTGGGCGAGGCTTGAGCCAAATTGGCATTTTGCCACTTGTGATTTCCTCCCAGCTTTTGCAGCAGGGTGACAACCCCATGGCTGCAAACCACTCCCTTTTGCAAGGCAGATGTGGACCTCGCTGGTAGCTCAGGGCTCTTGAAGGGGCTGCTGCAGTTGGCAACAGGAGCTGTTGTTGAACTTTTAACATTGCTTAACCCCCCCTGCCAAATGCCATCAAGTGGCTGAGGAAGGACACAAAAAGATTAGCCTGGAGGAAGGGAGGCCAAAACCTTGGAAAAGGATGAAAGAAATGCTGTGATCGTGATGATGACAAAAAAAAAACAATTTATTTTTGACAGCAAACGAGCACCCGCCGCCCTCCAGCCCTCCCAGACTGGCAGGCCGAGCGGAGCCGTTTCCATGGCATGAGGTGCTGGCAGCCTGTGGAGAGAAACCAGAGAGCCACGGTCAGTCACAGAAGGCTCCTGTCCCCCTGTCCCACCATGGCCTGGGCCCGGGCCAGGCTGCTGGCTGTGCTCAGAGCCCAAACCTCCCGAGCCATTCTCTGTTTGGAGAGAAGGGCAGCGTGGCAGGCCATGTTCCACCTCCTCTGCTTAAGCACAGCACAGCAGCCTCCTCAGCAGCTGCAAGGGCGGGATGCCCGTGTGCCTGCTGCCCTCTGCCCGAAGCCCTTCTGCCAGCCCAGCTGTGGAGCCGGGTGCCCACCTCTGGAGACCTGCTGCCAGGAGAGGAGCTGATCCCGCACGAGGTCCTCGTCCTTCTTGAAGGGGATGTCCCCGCAGACCGTGGCCCCAGGGGTAGCGCTGGCACTGGAGGTGCTCCACGGACAGTGCAGGCGCTTCCCCGTCCGGTCCGGGCACCAGGTGTAATCTTCCTGGGAAAACAAAGAACAATTGCATGAAATCAATTCTAAACAAGACCTGGAAACAAGAAGAAGCTACAAAGCCTGTCACCGTTTCACGGGCCTGAGGAGGGTCTGAGCACTCCATGCGAGAATTAAACCTGTCCATGGGTGGGAAAAAACCCCACCTTTCCCGCCCGTAAACGCACCCCTTCCTCAAGGGCCTAAAAAGCAGATCAGCTGGGGCACGGCTTCAGAACCCGTCCCCCTCTGCTGCCCCCATCCACATGGATGGATGCTTTGTCAGGCTGGCTGCCCCCGCCCCAGCCCATGCCAGGCTGGCTGGCAGAAGCTGTCAGCAAGGCCAGGAGCTGGCTCCCCTTCCACAACACCCGTCCCCTCTCCCACCAAAAAGCAGCTTGGCGGCCGGGGGAAAAATTAATATTCCCCAGGGCCGCCAAGCGGGGAACCTACAGCGCGTGGCCAGCCCGAGCCCTGCCATGCCTGGAAGCACGAGCATCCCCCCGCCCCTGCGCCGGCTGGGGACTCATCTTGATTTCATCGGGGCGCAGAGCGTGTCCTCCAGGAAGGGGCCGCAGCCAAAGCCACTCGGCTTTGCCCCGCCAGCGGCCAGCTCGAGGATGGTGTTCCCAGCTCCATGTGGTGCTCCAGAAGAACACGCCAGCTGTGCCTCGGCTTGCGGGCTCATCTCGATGCCATTGAGCTGCAGGGGGATGTTTCCCCTGTTCCAGTCCGTGGCACCTTCACTGCACTGCCACCACTTCTCCAATGGGACGGGGAGCACTGAGACGCTCCCTCCACAACTCGCTGGGGACCAGCGGAAGCATCTCCTTGGCTGCGCTCTCTCCTCCGGGCCGCGGCCACAGGGAAACGCTCCGGGGTTTTCTTGGAGTGCCACGAGACATGTGCAGCGGGTACTTGCTGGGCTCCTGGATCCTACTGAGCAGAGGGATGGATCTCTGCTGTCTCCTGGGCCAGGCAGGGCTCCTGCAGCCAAGAATGCTCAAAAAGGTCTTCCAGTGATGGCCTGTCTGCGGGTTCCATGGATAAACACCACCTGATGAGGTGCTGGCACTCTGCAGAGAAACCAGAAACCGCCACTCAGCGGGACAAGGCTCCTGTCCGTGCTCTCCCACATTCCACGGTGCCCAGGCCACACTAGGAGTGCTCGGAGCTGCAGCCAAAAGCTTCCCATTGATCCTCCCTTCCGGAGGAGAGCAGCCCAGAGGCACACGTGCCACCTCCTCCAGCTAACCCAGGAGATCAACCTCCTCACTAGCTGCTGGAGCGGGACGCTTCTGTGCCAGCTGCCCCCTCCCAACCCCGCTCTTCCTCCCGAGCCTTGAAGGCGCATCCTCACCTTGAGACACCCGGGGTGGGAAGAAGAGCTGGCCCTGGACGATGTCCCTGTTTGTATGGAAAGGAAGGTCCCCGCAGACCAGGTCATAAAGCAGGATGCCCAGGGACCAGATGGTGGCTGGCTGGCCATGGTAGCAGCCAAAGAGGATCCACTCCGGTGGGCAGTACTCCGGCGTTCCTATGGGACACGGGCACAGCTCATCAGGCCCATGCTGCTCCCTCCCTCCCTCCCTCCCAGCCAGCTCCCGTTCCACAACAGCCAGCTCCTGCCCCGCCGAAAAGCAACTTGGCTGCAGCCGGCTGAAGAAGGATTCCCCCTCCTGCCCTCCCTCCCTCTTCCCCCTCTGCCAGCAAAGGGGGGAACCTCCGCTGCCCGGCTGGGCCCCGGCTTTGGGCTCACCTGACATCCGGGTGTAGAACGTGTCCTGGAGGATCGTGCCACAGCCGAAGTCGATGAGCTTGGCCTCGCCCGTGGCCAGGTCGACGAGGACGTTCTCGGCCTTGATGTCGCGATGCAGGACGCCGCGGCTGGTGCAGTGCCACACGGCCTCCAGCACCTGGCGGAACAGCCCCCGCGCCACGGGCTCCGTCAGGAACCCCCGCTCGGCCAGGAAGTCCCAGAGGTCCTGACAGCGCTGCGGACGCTCCATGACCAGCGCGAAGCCGTCGGGCAGCTCGAACCAGTCCAGGAGCCGCACGACGCCGCGGAAGCCAGGGCACGACACCATCCACAGCAGTGCCAGCTCCATGGGCACAAGGGCGCCGTTGTGCTGCGGGGGGACCGCGATGCCCTCAGCGGGGCCGATGCTGCGCCGCGCCTTGGGCACCCCCTGCCCGGCCCCAGCGCCGCTGGCCATTGCCCGGCCCGGGACGCTGCGCGGCCCCCGCTCACTCCCCGCTCGCTCCCCTCGCAGCGTTCCGGCTGCCACCCTGCCGGGCCTCGCCTCAGCCCCGCCCGGCACGCCCCGCCGGCTTCTCCCGCTGGCCCCGCTCACTCACCAGCCGCGCCCACTCCGAGATGCGATCCCGGCGCACTCGCTTGATGGCCACCTGCAAGCCAAGGCGAGCGCCGGGCTGAGCTCCCCGCCCGCCGCTCGCCGCCCGCCGCCCCCTCCGCTCCGGCCCCGTCTCTTACCGGGGCGCCGTCGGCGAGCCGGGTCCCGGAGTAAACGCTGCCGCAGCCGCCGCTCCCCAGCAGCGGGCCCTCCCGGTAGAGCTGCTCCAGGGGAGGCTTCTCCGCCCGTGCGGGCGGCACCGCGCTCCCGCTCTTCTGCCCCGGGAACCCGACCGCCCGGCGCGCTGCTGCTTGCCGAGCCGCCCCGGGCTGCGGCGGCTCGGGGCCGGCGGCCAAGCCGAGCAGCGGCGGAGCTCGGAGCGGGGAAGCTGCTGGCGACGCTGTCGGGGCCGGGGCGGGCGCGGGGCGGCAGCGGGGCGGCTGCGGGCGGAACCGCGGGAGGGGCTTGGTTCGGGGCCGGGGCCCCAGCCAGGGCCGGCCCAGAGCCCGCGCCAGGCGGAGCCAAAAGACCGCGCTGCTCCGCCAGCACCAGAGCAAGAGGCACTTCCAGAAGTGCCACAGCCAGGTCGGAGAGAGCCCGGCCGAGGCGGCTCCACGGCGGGACGGGCAGGGGCGGGCACGGGGCGGCCCCGCCGAGCGGCGCCTTGCGGGACGCGGCATGAGCCGGGCTGGGAGAGGCAGAACACGGACGGGACGGGACCGGAATAGAGTGAGTGTGAGAGGGAGAAGGGGATGGGGAGCGAGTGGAAAGTCGAGCGGAAAACCGATCGAGAGAAGCGCTGCTGCTGCTGCTGCTGCTGCTGCTGCTGCTGCTGCTGCTGCTGCTGCTGCTGCTGCTGCTGCTGCTGCTGCGGAACCGCCGGAGCTCGCGAACGTTCCTCCGTTGCCTCCGCGAACCCAACGGAGGAGCTGCCGCGCGCCCCGCGGAACGAAAGAGAGAAACTAACAAATAAAACCCCAAAGTAATTCCTATTCGAGAAGTAACCAAATCAAACAATGTAGCAATAAAGAAGCGTGTTGGCTTGTGGCTTCTTTCTTCTTTGGCTGAGACGAAGCATTTCATGGGGAAGAATTGCCTCTTCAGAAACTTTTGCAAGAGTGGACAGGAGTGGAGCATTTAATTTTCGAGTAGAAAAGGGAAATCGTATCAGTAATGTCATCTCTTTTCATCCTCTGTTGAGACAGTTGCAGGCTGCCAAAAGACATGGTCTGCAATGTGGAACTTGGGGCCAAGATCCTTTTTCTGCCAGAGGATGAGGAGGGGAAGTATCCCAGAATCGTGGAGTCGTGGCATGGTTTGGTTTGGAAAGGATCTGAAAAATCACATGGCTGCAACCCCCCTGCTGTGGCTGGGGACCCCTTGCACTAGCCCGGCTTGTCTAGAGCTCCATGCAGCCTGGCCTTGAACACTGTCAGGGACGGGACAGCCACACCTTCTCTGGTCAACCTGTTCCAGGAGAGACTTTTTTCTGAATTCCTTACCTAAACCGACTCTCTTTCCACCTGGATCCATTCTCTCTTGTCCTGTCCTTGCCTGCCCTCATACAAAGTCCCTGTCCATCTTTCCTGTAGCTTGCCCTCAGGTACTGGAAGGCCACAGTTGGGTCAAGTCTAAGTCTCTTGCCCAGGTTGAAGAAGCCGAGCTGTGTCAGCCCTTACTTGCAGGAGAGAAGTGTTCTAGATATATATTATAATATTGGCTTTTTGCAAATATTAAAATGGATTTTATATATGTGATGTTAAAGTAACTTTGTTCCAAATATATAGTTTTAAATTTTGTTGTTAATTAGGCTTAGACACAGTAGTGCAATAGCTGATGGAAGTATGCTTGTGTTAAAATGCCTGCTTGGATGGGATAACATCCAATGAACACAGGATGAGCACACCTGTACAGATCTGCCAACCATCAGCACTCACCGTCTGAAGGCAGTGCGGATCAAGGCCCGAACTGGAAGGGATAAAGAGAAGGAGCCAAACCCCAGCCAAGGAACACGCATGCTCTGAAAAGGCAGACCCAAAGAGGGGCCATGTAAAATAGCTCCTGGAAAATGTAAACTCGTTTATGGATATGCATAAGCGGCTATGAATATGCAACAGGCTGATGTAAGGGAAAAGGTATTTAAGGGGGATCCCTGAAGGTAACAGGGTGGTCTTGGCTGAGTGCCAAGATGCACCCGGCCATAAAAAACCTTTGCTCCATGGTCCTTGTCTCCTATTGTCCTTTATTAAACTTTTTACATTTTCACAGGAGAGTGAACGTGTTTTTCACATGGACTACATATGCTTATGCAAATTCTAGGAAGACTAGTAATTTTTTCTACAATAATTGGGTTAATCATCACAAACAAACATCCATTTTGCAGCATCTCTAGCTAATAGAAGTTGATTCAATCTTCTTTCTTGATTCAGTATTCTTGCAGTCTTCAAAGCTCTGTTTGTTCTTGCCAAGGCATTCTGATTATCAAATTTTTTATGCTAATCAGGTCTGAAGTACATCAACTCACTTCTGTCCTGGCAGCATGGGTGTGTCAACTCAAGGAGGGAAACACTAACTGAGAGGATTACAGTAAGGTGAAGGTAGACTCAGCCTCCGGTGACCGAGCTAACGGGTATGATCTGTCAGATCCCCTTGAAGGAGCCTCTAGTATGAATGCTCAGGGAAGAAAGGATAACCAGAGCTAGAGGGGCCCTGCCTCGAGCCAAGGAGAGGCACGGGAAAACCGTATCTTTGGTCAGTGTGGATCCAATGGCCTGGCACATCAGAGCCACAAAAATGTGACACCTTAGTTGATACTGGAGCGCAGTGTCCCCTGATACCATCGGGACATGTGGGGGCAGAACCTGTTTCCATTGCTGGGGTGATGGAGGGATCACAGCAATTGGCCCTGTTGGGAGCCGAGGTGAGCCTGACTGGGAAGGAGTGGCAGAAACATCCTATTGTGACTGGCCCAGAGGCCCTGGGTATTCTGGGCATAGACTTCCTCCAGAACGGCAATTACAAAGAACCAAAGGGACTCAGGTGGGCTTTTGGCACAGCTGCTGTAGAGGCAGAGGACATTCAGCAATTGAACACCTTGCCTGGACTGTCAGAGCATCCATCTGCAGGAGGACTCCTGAGGGTGGAAGAGCAGCGAGTGCCAATTGCCACCTTGACCGTGCATCGCCGGCAGTATCGGACGAATCGAGGTGCTGTGATCCCCATCCACAGAATGATCGGTTAGGTGGAGAGCCAAGGGATGGTCAGCAAAACCCACTCACCCTTCAACAGTCCCATCTGGCCTGTGCACAAGTCTCAATGGAGATTGGCTGTGGACTATCGTGCCTTGAATGAAGTGACTCCACCGCTGAACGCTGCTGTGCCAGACATGCTGGAACTCCAGTACGAGCTGGAGTCCAAGGCAGCAAAGCGGTACGCCACTGTTGACATTCCCAACGCGTTTTTCTCCACTCCTCTGGCAGCAGAATGCAGGCCTCAGTTTGCTTTCACCTGGAGGGGCGTGCAGTACACCTGAAACCGACTGCCCCAGGGGTGGAAGCACAGCCCCACCATCTGCCATGGACTGATCCAGGCTGCACTGGAAAAGGGTGAAGCTCCAGAACACCTGCAGTACATCAATGGCATCATTGTGTGGGGGAACACGGCAATGGAAGTATTTGAGAAAGGAGAGAGGATCATCCAGATTCTGCTGGAAGCCGGCTTCGCCATCAAGAAGACCAAAGTCAAGGGACTTGCCCGAGAGATCCAGTTCCTGGGGGTAAAGTGGCAAGACGGATTGTGTCAGATTCCCACTGAGGTCACCAAAAGGATCACTGCGATGTCTCCACCAACCAGCAAGAAGGAAACACGAGCTTTCCTAGGTGCCATAGGTTTTTGGAGAATGCACATTCCCGAGTACAGCCAGATTGTGAGCCCTCTTTACCTGGTTACCTGCAAGAAGAACGATAATTCCTCTGGGGCCCTCAGCAGCAACAAGCTTTCACCCAGATCAAGCAGGAGAATGCTCAGGCAGTTGCCCTTGGCCCAGTCAGGATGGGACCAGAGATGAAGAATGTGCTCTACTCTGCAGCTGGGAACAATGGTCTGTCCTGGAGCCTTTGGCAGAAGGTGCCTGGGGAGACTCGAGGCCGACCACTGGGATTCTGCAGCTGAAATTACAGAGGGTCTGAAGCCAAATGCACTCCCACAGAGAAGGAAATCTTGGCTGCCTATGAAGGAGTTCAAGCTGCCGCTGAGGTGATTGCCACAGAAGCACCACTCCTCCTGGCACCCTGACTGACGGCACTGGGGTGGATGTTTAAAGGGAAGGTTCCCACTACCCTCCACGACACTGCTGCCACATGGAGCAAATGGATTACTCTCATCATGCAGCACACTCGGATTGGAAACCTGAATCGCCCTGGGATTTTGGCGACAATTACAAACTGGCTGCTGGTGACAACTTTGGTCTCACTGATGGAGAGCAGCAGGAACAAGTGACAAGGGCGAAAGGAGCTCCACCATGCAACCAACTACCATCAGAGGAAACTCGATACTCTGCTTTCACTGACAGTTCCTGTGGCATCATAGGGATGAACTGGAAGTGGAAAGCAGCCGTATGGAGCCCCACATGACACATAACACAAGCTACCGAAGGAGAAGGTGGATCAAGTCAACTTGCTGAACTCAAGGCCGTTCAGCTGGCCCTGGACATTGCTGAGAGGGAGAGAAGTGACCAAAGCTCGACCTTTATATGGATTCTTGGATGGTAGCCAATGCTCTGTGGGGCTGGCTGGAAAGGTGGAAAAAGGCTAACTGGCAGCATAGAGGAAAACATGTCTGGGCTACTGATGAGTGGAAAGACATTGCCTCTTGGGTAGAAAATGTGTCTGTAAAAGTCTGTCATGTAGATGCCCATGTCCCCAAGAGTCGGGTTAATGAGGAACACCGAAACAACGAGCAGGTAGATCAGGCTGCAATGATAGAAGTGTCAAAGATAGATTTAGATTGGCACCATAAGGGGGAGTTGTTCCTAGCTCAATGGGCCCATGAAGCCTCAGGCCATCAGGGCAGAGATGCCACTTTTAAGTGGGCATGAGACCAAGGGGTGGCTCTAACCATGGACAGTGTTTCTCAGGTTATCCATGACTGTGAGACGTGTGCTGAGATCAAGCAGGTCAAGTGGGTGAAGCCCCTGTGGTATGGTGGGCAGTGGTCCAAGTACAGGTATGGGGGGGCCTGGCAGATTGACTACATCACACTGCCCCACACACGCCAAGGCAAGCGCTACGTGCTCACAATGGCAGAAACCACCACAGGATGGTTGGAGACCTCCCCTGTGCCTCATGCCAATGCCCAGAGCACCATCCTGGGCCTTGAAAAGTAAATCCTGTGCAGGCATGGTACCCCTGAGAGGACTGAGTCTGACAACAGGACTCATTTCAAGAACAGCCTTATCAACTCCTGGGCTAGGGAACATGGCCTGGAGTGGGTGCACCATATCCCCTACCATGCACAAGCTGCAGGCAAAGTGGAGAGGTACCATGGACTGTTAAAAACCGCCCTGAAAGCATTGGGTGGGCGATCTTTCAAAAACTGGGAGCAGCATTTAGCAAAGGCCACCTGGTTAGTTAACACCCGAGGTTCCACCAATGGAGCAGGTCCTGCCCAGTCTGAGTCCCTGAATATAGTAGACGGAGATAAAGTCCCAGTGGCACATATCAGAGGTTTGCTAGGGAAGACAGTGTGGATCAACTCTGCCTCGAGTACAGACAAACCAATTGGTGGGATTGTCTTTGCTCAGGGACCAGGTTGTACATGGTGAATAATGCAGAAATATGGAAGAACACAATGTGTACCTCAGGGAGATCTCATTGTGGGGCGAGCCTCATATGCAAATATCACTGTTTGCTGGATGTTACTGCCACTGTCTTTACATTAAACCACACAGACATGAGACAGAAGGAAATGTGTAAGTGTCGAAGTGATACAGAGCGAGTGATATAGAGGGAAATGTATGTCAAAAGTTTGAGCAAGAGAGATGGAAGGAAATGTGTCTGAGTAAGTGAAAGATGGAAGTTTTAACTTGATGAAGTTTTTACATGACGTTTGGTAGTTATGTTGACGATATGGAGATAAGGGGTGGAATGTCCTAGGGTGACGTTAGGGTGCTTGCATCCCCAATCGTGTGTTCTGTTTAGGCTTGATGTTATGTTCTGTGCCTTCAGGACTGGCTCAGAAAAGTGAAGGTTTGTTTTGTCTTGTTATGAGCCAGCTCACCTCCCCTCACATTGTGTGTCTAGGAGAGGCTAGGGCTTGCTGGCTTGCTTGCTTTCACTTTGCTCTTGCTCCTGCTTTTTGCTTTTGCCCTTGCTTTTGCTTATTAGTTAGTTTAGCGAGGCAATCCAATTTTTTCCCTGGACTGTTTTTTTTCTTTCCCTTTCCTGAATACCATTTGAACTTGCTCAGGACTGGGACCTGGGAAACACCAAGACACACCGAGAGCCAGCATTTTGTGACCTGCAGCAGCCATGCCCAGTGCCAGAGACCGATAACTGGGCAACCACTCTCAGGAGAGACTTTCTGAATTTGTCACCTCTTCAGAGCGTAGAAAGATTTTGTCATCTGGTGTTGTTCATTTTTTGTGCTGGGGAGTGCTCTGCCTGCTCAATAAACAGGTTGTTTCCACTACTCTCTGAGGAAATTCTTCCTGAACCAGGTAGGGGAGGACCCGTGGGGGGTTTTCTTTCTGGGGGCTCCTTCTGAAGGTTTTCTCCCAAATTTGCCCCAAACCAGGACACATTACTACATCAGCAGGCTGTTCATTGGTGAGATCCAGCAGGGCCCTGTTCAGCCTGTGCTCAGCAAACTGAGTGGCCATGAGCCACTGGTGGATGTACCTCACCATGGCAGGCACCTGGAGAAGGCAGGGGAGACTTGGAAAGCTGCCAGAGGGAGGAATGTCCCCAGCTTCCCCAGAGAAGTGCTTTCCTTGCCACCACACTGCCATGGCCTCAAAGGCTTCCAGTGACCAGTAGGCATGGCTTGGGCGGCCAAGCAATTCCTGGGAGGGTCAAACCCTGGCCACAGGCTGCTTACTTGCTTTGGATTGGAAAACCCCTCCTCTACGAGCATATCCAGCAGGGCAGCACAGGTCTCCTGTGCAGGGCTAGCTCCAGGGCCTTCTTCCTCTTCCTCCACCCAGGACAGCTTGGGCACTCTCAGGGGTCTCTGCTCCATGTCAGTGACTGGATTTGTGGCTACTTGCAGGGGAGATGCCTCGGAAAAGCTCTGAGTCAGCAAGGCCTGCAGTCGTGCCTGGAAGGCACCTTCAAGAGAGAAGCCTCAGGAAGGCTACAGCACAGCAAGTCCTGCACTCTGGTCTCGAGGGCTCCTGCCACAAGGACAGGAGACTCCTGTCGAGGATTGTGGTCTGGCCTCGAGGGCACCGGTGGCAGGGATGGGAGATGCCTCTGGGGCACCAAGTCCCATGGTCTGCCCTCGAGGACACCTGCAGGAATAATGCCTCTCAGAAAAGCTCCGGGTCAGACACGAACGAGTGCGCTGTGCGGGGGCTCCTCACGGCACCGCTCTGTCCCATCCTGTCCCGTCGCGTGCTCCGAGCACTGTGGTGTGGTCTTGTCACCGCCAGCTCCTATGTCACCCCGTGTCACAAAGGGCCCTTGGACACGCTGTCCCGTTCCATGCCACGGTGACCGTGCTGCACCGTGTCACAAAGGGCCCCTGCACACACTGCCCCCTGCCCTGGGGCTGCCCCCAGCCCACCCAAAGTGGCTCAGGTTGGAAGGAATCCCTCACTCCAAGTGTCTAAGACAGCCCGACAGGATCTTTAGGAACGGCTCAAACCATCAGCAAACGCTGCCCTGCTCTGCGGGCTCAGGGCAGCAGAAGGAGCCCCCAGGGCTGCCGACACAGCCACGCTGGGAAGGGCACGGGGCCTTCACAGAAGCTGGCACGGCCTCCTTGGGACACGTCCCGGCTGCTGGCCATCCTAAACCCATGGGTGTGACACAGACAAGGAACGTGTGGGCCAGGGCACGAATGCGGCTCTGACCCCTGGGGCCCGGGGAGCGCTGACATCAGCAGGTGTGGCAGAGTCCCCGCCCAAGCAGACCTGCCACCCCCCGAGCCCTGGCAGCACCAGTGCCCGTCTCCTGCCCCAGAGACCTGTGCCCGTGGGGGCTTCTCTGCCAGAGGGCAGCCAAAGCCCACGTGCATTGGGGGCTGCGCTCCTGCCTGCAGGGGCTGTTGGCAGGAGCACCTGGAGCAACTGCTGGCAACACTTGTTCTCTGTCAGAAGCTCTTACTCCATGCTGAAATTATTTTCTCATTGAAATTATTGCCTTCAGAACAAAACCACCTCAGCGGTGAAGGCACAGAAGAATCTGGCAAGTAAGAATCCTCAATTCAGGAAAGCTTTACTTCCCATTGCTCAACTCAAGTAGTTCCAAGAAGTTGCAAACTTCCCAAATTAATTGGGATGGCCTGAGGAGGTGAAGAGTTGGAATTTTGCTTCCCATCTCAAAGCAGCAACTCATTTGCCTTAACCTCATCCACTGAGGCTCACTTTACAGAACAGAGCACTACACAAAAAAGGGAAAAAACAAGGGCCATTCTTTGGTTTTCTATGAATGGATGATCATATACTAATTCTCTTAAGAAATAAAAGCTCTCAATAAATCAAAGTCCACTCAGTGGTAGAAAAGTAGCTCAAAGAATTGAGTAGATGGCAAAAGGGCTAATCCTCCCCCTGGTACAGATATCTGAGTGGCCAGTAAAGTACAGCTCTCCCCTCTTGTTCCCTGCAGGAGAATCAGCACCATGAAGAGGAAAAGTCACAGATATTCCTTCTGGCCTTCGTAACCAAAGCTGTGCCAAAGCATAGATGCTGCCTTCAAACTGACTCAAATTCCAGCCTAGACCTCTCACCTTCCAGACAACTCCTTCTCCAACACCCCACCAGCACCAAGCCCCCCAAACTCCCGCACAGAAGCCCTCAACACCCCGCCAGGAGCCCCAGCTGTCCCCGTCCCTCCGCAGAGCTTTCCCACCCTCCAGCAGACGCCCTGGTTCCCTGCAGGTGCCGTGGGATGGCACTCAGGAGGATCTGCTCCAAGGCCTTCCCCTGGAGCACGCTCAGGCTGCCAGGCCTATGGATCCTGGATCATCCTTCCCACCGAGCCTCCCTGTGCACGGCTGCTCCATTTGCACCTTTGCGCTCAGCTCGGACTTCTCCACTTCACCAGGAGTGCTGGGAAAGGATGGAGAGCAGCCTGGCAAGCTCTTTCTGCAGCTCCCTCTTTGCCCTTGGGGAGGTAGAACATTCCACAGGAAAGTAACTGGTGCCACAAGGAGCGGGTGGCCTCAGGCACCTTTGGGGATGGAACAAGGCCTTGGTTTGACATAAGTAAGCACAAGCCATTCACATGAGTAAACAAGTAATTATCACTGACATGCCTAAGTACTTAGCACCAGTTAGCATAACAAAAACCTGATGGCCTAACTTGACATGAGAGTGACCTGACAAAAAGCTTTAGACACAGTCTACCAGAAGAACTAAGGGCAAGTGTGGAATCAGCCCTGTGCAGGGAAGCCCTGAGGAAGACTTTGTGCTGCTTTGGGGCATCGAGACCGCTCCTGGCCAGGGCCTGGACATCAGCTTCAAGTATGGGAATCTGACAGAATGTATTTCCAACCGCCTGCCTATGGAATCACCTCAGCAGTGTGAAGATGGATGGTTATTTTGATACAACGCCTACATCAACCCACTGAAATTTATATGTGGCAGAGAAACACTTTAGTGGGGTGCAGACCCCTGCCCTCCTGCCAGGTCAATAAAAGGGCTTTTGGCTGACAATGCATTTGTCTGCTGATTTCTTTGAATGAGGGAGACCCCTCAGGACTGCTGTATCCTGAGGGAACACCGTTGGCCTTGACCTGTAGGCACCTGCACAAGCTTAAAATCAGCTGCCTCAGCTTCCAGGACCTCTCTTGGCCGGCATCCTGACATGGATGCAGGATTGCTGTGAGGCACTGCTGGGACCCAGCAGGACAGGACCGGCTGTCTCGTGTCCACGTAGCACCCCTCACACAGCCAGGGCCATCCCAAAACCAGACAAACACTCACGTGTCAGCACAGGGGAGCAAGGAGCACTGGGCTCCTCTCAGGGTATCTCAGCTGGGCTCGCTCCACAACACACCCCCACTTTCAGGCCTGCTGATGCCCAGCTGCCAGAAATGCCTACCTTGTTCTCTCCAGGGTGCACAGGGAGAGCCAATGAGCAGGACGCCTTGGGAGGCAAACCTTCCCAGCCTTTTCTGAGGCCAGGGACACACCAAGATCAGCCAAGACTCTCCACGCTGCCTGGCCCACCCAGCCCAGCTCTGTGCTGGCCCTGGGCCACAGCAGCTTCCACCAAGCAAGAGCCACATGCACATTGCCAAGAGTTGAAACACAGCAGACAGGGAAGATGTGAAAAGTGTGTGTGTAAAGGCATTTTAATTCACAGCTCTCAGAGAGAGCTCTGGGGCTCATGGCTGGACAGAGATACTCCTGCTCACGCCTCTGTCCAAAGGGGGGAACACACCCTGCTGCAGGTGCTTGGGTTGGTCTCCACAGGTCCAGGCAGATGCCAAACCTGCTCTTCACAGCCTTCTCCCTTGCCCTGCCCCTCTGCCAAGTGCAACGGGCCTCAGGCAGTGAAAGGACCACAGAGAGCCAAAGGAGGACCCTTGCACCCACATTACTGGGAGCTCCCTGGGAAGCACTTTTCTTGAGAAGCAAGCCCTTTTCCTCCAAAGGCATTTCCCCACATGTGTAGCTGTCCTGGGGAACACCAACACACTCTCAAGAAAAGCTGGCAAGGCTGAATGACTTCAGGTCCTTTCAGGACAGGCACTCCGGCTGTAGCTCGTATTCCCCCAAGTGTGTTTCCAGGTGGAGGTTCAGAGGGGCAGCCCCAGGCCCTCTACAAACACAAGCTGCCCGCTGCCTCTTCACCTGCCTCAACTCCTGCCTGCGGTCACTGCAGCAAAACCAGGCTGTTCCAGCCAGAGCCCAGAGCCCTGTTCCCGCAGGACGCTCTTGCCAACACCTTCCAGGACTCTCCGCTGTGCATGCAGCACTTTTCATGCCTGGTCTCAACAGGCTTTGGAACGCAGAGCACAACCTGGCTGGCTCTGCCACCAGCACAGCCCAAACACCGGCGGAGGAAGAAGCAGCAGGGGTTGTTTTGCGGCCATGCCCAAGAGAAACTGGAAGGGTGCCCTCCCTCTGGTCTCCCTTGGTTGGCTTTCTGACTGGGTCTGAGGCTGGGGCTGCCATTCCTCGGTTCTGGGGACCAGAACCACACCCAGGATCCCAGCACTGTCTGACAGCGCTCCGGGCACTGGTACAGTCACATGTCTGAGTCTCGGGCACAGCACTGCTGCTTCAATTGCTCTTAGGCACATCCAGAGCTCTCTGTTAAGCCCAGATGGTCTCTGGTTCTGCTCTCTTCCTGATCCTGTGCAGGGATGGAACACTGCTGTGCTTTCAGGAAGCTATTCTTGAAAACTTGCAGCATTCCAAGCTCCTTTGCCCTCCGTGGATGCTTGCCATGGAATCCCTCACAGCTGGGTTCAGAGCATCCTCAGCTTGGCTCTTCCAAAATCCAGGGGCTCCAGGGTGCTCAGCAAGATCTGTAACTCCACAGTGTTGTGGAACTGGACCTTCAGCACAGGGTCCTTCCCAGCCTGATCTGCCCTCGTTCCTCTGAGTGTGTGCACAAAACACGGCGTGGAAGAGAACGGCAGCAGGGGCCTGTGTGTCCCAGGGCCCCGGATTTGCATCACTTCAGCTCCACAGAGATGCAGGTAAAGCGAAGAAGCCAAAGTGTTCATTAATGGAAGGTGAAGCAAAGGGATGAGCTGGGAAGGAAGAAAGGGGATGGGCAGGGTCTGAGGGCTGCAGGGAGGGAGCTGTCAACAGGGAGGGAGAAGGCAGGAGCTATGGGAGCTTCCCACAGGCTCAGCTGTGCCAGTCATCAGCTGTGCCTGGAGCTCCAGCTGGTCTCCTCTGGTCTCCAGGTGGTCTCACCTTCCAAGGGATCTGCAGGTCTTAAAGAGACACTGGTTCTTCTGAACCAGCAGATGAAAGTAGTTCTGCAGCTCTTCCCTCCAACATCACCTGAACAAATGTGCTTCTGCAGGAGGGGCTGTTGTTTTCACTCAGGGCTTGAAGGGCTGGAAGAGAGAGGAACAGAGGCACGGTCAGAGCCTGGATCTGCTGGAATCCAAGGAGATCTTTCTGCCAGGGCCATCCCACCTAGACTGGACACAAGAGGAGAGGAATTTCCCTCCCAGGTCAGGGCTGTGGTGCAACACGTCCCCAGAAGGAGCCTGGAGCAGCCCAAGGCTTTGTGTGGCCAGGCAGGGGCAGGCAGGAGGCAGAGCGGTCAGCAAAGGAAGGGGTCAGTGAGGTGGGGCAGCCGGGGGATGACGACAGCCTGCAGGGACAGAGGCCAGGGCAGGGACACCGCAGGACAGCCTGGGCTGCAGAGGGCACAGGGATGTGCAGCAGCTGCAAGGCCCTGACAGAGCCAACCTGTGCAGCCCTTTGGCCATGGCTGCTGGCCCTGGGCCTGAGGCCACGAGGGGACAAGTGACCCTTGCAGCCCTGGGGCCTCATGGCCTCCTTGTACCTGCTCAGCAGCCGGGCAGGGGCCGCCCCATGGTCCTGCCCTTGGCATGGCACATCCCCACATGGCAGTGCCCATCCCGGGAAGAGCCCTGAGCAAGGAGGGAGGGACAGGATCTGCCTTGCCAGGGGCTGGGGCTCAGCCTTGGCCCTTTGCATTCCTGAAACACATCCAGGTTTGCTCAGCTCCAGAGACACCTTTGCCTTGTTTGTCCCCACCTGTCATCAGTGCCTCCAGGGTTCTGCTCTGCCTGGGGCCTGGGGACACTTTGATATGAATTGTGTCCTTGAGTGGAACCCATTAACAGTTAAAGAAAGTCTGGACTTTGAATCTGACTTTTTGAGTTCTTGAGAAGCTCTTTGAGCACACTCTGAGGGACTGGGTCTGATGCAAACAGCACCAAAGCCCCAGAGGTCATTAAAGTCCTGGTGCTGTGTCTGTGCTGCTGAGCTGGGCTGGGCTCCTGGCCCCGAGGCAGCTCCTGGCAAGGGCAGCGCTGCAGAGAGACAGCTCTGGCCAGGAGCAGCTCCTGTGCACAGCCCAGCAGGGCTGGGGCACTGCCAGGGCATCCCAGGGACACGAGCAGGGCACAGACAGAGCTCACAGGGGCTCAGCACTGGCAGGGGCTGTGGGGTGTCCCAGAGGGGGCTGTGTCACAGCAGCACCTCTGTGGCTGTGTCACGGAGGCACAGAGCAGCTGTGATGTCAGAGAGGGGCTGTGTGACTGCACAGAGTGGGTTGTGTGAGGTCACAGACTGGGCTATGACATCACAGAGTGTGAGGTCATCAAGCAGCTATGGCATGCCAGAGGGGACTGTGTGACATCACAGAGCAGGCTGTGACATCATGGCATGGCTGTACGACATCATAGAGCAGGCAGTGAGGTCAAAGTGTGTGCTGTGACATTACAGAGTGGCAGTATGGCATCACAGGGAGGGTTTTGTGACATCACTGAGGGGGTTGTGGCATCACAGGGCAGGCTGTGACATCATAGAGAAGGGTATAAGGCAATAGAGCAGATCCTGCCATCATAGAGGGTGGCTCTGTGACGACAGAGAGCGGGTTGTGACATCACCGGGTGGCTGTGTAATGTCATAGAGCAGGCTGTGACGCCAAAGAACAAATAGTGACATTGCAGGGTGACATTGTGACATCTCACAGTCTTCTGTGACATCACAGAGCAGGTGTATGACATCACAGGGTGACATCTCAGAGTCGGCTCTGTGACATCACAGGGGCTGTGTGCCATCACAGGGGCTGTATGAGGTCACTGGGGAGGTCACTCCACCCCAGCTCCCCCTCCCAGTTCCCCCAGAGAAGTCCAACGCTGCTCGTGCACTGTGGGGTCCCCTGTCCCCCCGGGTCCCCCCGCCCCCGGCGCCGCAGCCTCCCCCAGAGGATGTTCCACGAGATCGACCCCAGAGCCTGACACGGGGACGGGGCTGGGGCTGTTGGGGGTGGGACAGGGAGACAGGGACCCCCTAGCAGCGTCCCCGTGTCCCCCAGGGCCAGAGCCTGGGCCAGGGCTCCTTCACCCTGTTCCCAACGAGGGCTTGAGAGCGCTGAAAAAATCCCCAGCAAGGGATCAGCAAAAACCAGATTTAATATTAAGCGACAGCACCACAAATTTCCTTGGCAAGAGTCACTCTGCTCCTGACTGGACACTTCAGATACAGAAAAGGAAACAAAGCTACAACAAAACCAAACAAAATCCAGGCAATCAAACCAGAAATGAGCTGAGACCTGGGGCTTTCCTTCCTATGGAAAAGAACTGTCCTTCTCATCCAGGTGCCCATGGCCAGAATTGGGGTTCCACCTCCAACACTGCCTGTTGTGACAGACTGGAGGAGATTGTTGGCTGGAAACATTTCATGTGTGGGGAGGAAGGGGCAGGTCCAGCCTTGCCCTGCCCTGGAACCCCAGCCCTGCCCTGCCCTGGAACCCCAATCCCCCCAGAGCCTCTATCCCAGCCCAGCAGTGTCTGCCAGTCCCTGGCACAGCACAGGCAATGCTCCACAGCCACCTCTGGAGCCCCCAGCCCAGCTCCTGAGTGACCAAATGACCCCAAGTCCCACCTGGGGGAAGGGCCCAGGAACACCAAGGGGTGTTTAAGGCTGAGCACAAGGCAAGCACACATCTTGACCCTACCTCCTCTTGGAATTTCTATCTGAACACTGCTGGAATCCAGGAGTTGGTAGCTCTGTGTGTGCTTCTCTGTATATTTTTTGTCTTTCTCTCTTTCTGTGTCTATTTCTTCTATTTTGGTCCTCGTGCAAATGTTGATTAACTTAAAATTGAATGAGCTAATAGTCTGTGAAGTTGAATGGGCCAAAGTAATGCTTTGGGAAGTGTTTTTGTTGATTGAATGTCATGCTAAACCTTTTACCAAAGTTTCTCTGGGTTTCTAAAGTTCCCAATATAGGCTGTTTTGTTGTTTTGAGCTCATGAGAATCTCTTGTTGGTATTTCTCCAGTGCATCCAACTCAGAGGACACAAACAATTGCAATTCCTCTTAAATGTCTCCTTGAGAGAGTTGTTTGGGGGATGGGAGTCAGGGCTTGTGTGTCCTGCTTGGCACAGCCCAGGCAGGGCTTTCACAGCCACATTCCACACTCCATTTCCCAGCTGGAGCCGCTGGTGCCTCTGAGTTCTGCTGCCCCAGCCCCAGGGATGCTCTCCTTGTCTGCCCATTCCCCCACGGTCTCTGGGCAGGGATGGCCTCAGTGGGGGCTGCTGACATCCTCAGCAGCTTGGAGCGCCCTGGAGCCACCTCCGGCCATGGACAGCGCCCAGCGGCGGGGAATGCCCCGGGGTGAGGAGGGAGGACACCAGCAGAGCATCCCCCCGGGGCAACGACGAAGACAGTGCCGGGATCAGGCGGAAGGAGCACGGACCCCCACCGGAGCATCCTCCAAAGGTAAGGTGTTTTCCAAAGTAAAATTGGCAAAAAATCTTATTAAATTCTGTGGCTGATCTTTGCTGTCCCCACGAGTCGCTCGCCACCCACACAAATCACAAAGTTCCCCCTCAAAAGTGGGACTGGGAGCACACAGACCCTTCCCCATAGTCTAGGGACCCCCAGAAGACCCCTCCCTATGGACTGGCCACCCCAGAAATGGGGCTAGGACCTCCAGAGAAACCTCCCCATTACCCTAAAACCCCCCAAAATGGTGCTGGTGCCCCCAGAGCCCCATCCCCATGGGACTGGAACCACCACAGATCCATCTCCATGAACCTACAACCCCCAGAAATGGGACAGGGACCCCCAGAGACCCCTCCCTATGGGCCTGGGATCCCCAGAATGGGGCTGGGACTCCCCCCATGTGAGCCACGCCCACTCCCTGCCTTGCCCCGCCCCCAGCGTCAATCCAACCAATCAGCGCCTGGAACAATCAGTGCAGGAACGCCTTCCGCTTCAACCAATCAGATCGCTCTCTCATTCTGGCCCCACCCCTTCATTGTGACATCACAAGCGGCCTTGATACTCAGCCCCTCACCACTATGACATCACTGCACTCCCATTGGCTGTCGGCGGGAGGGCGGGGCTTGCCTGGACTATAAAAGGCGTGTGCTGGCACACAGGGCTCAGTGCGGGCCCGGCGATGGGAGCGGAGGCGTTGGGGGCGTCAGAGCCCCGGGAGCGCCCCGGCGCCACCTCTGGCAACGGACGGCGGTGAGGAATGCCCTGGGGAGAGGGGGGAGGACCCCGCCAGAGCATCCCATGGGACAGTGAGCACCGAGAGTGGCGGGGCATCGCCCTGGAATGAGGACGATGGAACTGGGAGGACCAGGGCAACCAGCGGAGCATCCCCGGGGCTCAGGAAGGAGAATACCAACATAGCATCCCCCGGGGGCAACGGGCATTTAGGGATTTTAGGGATTGGAGAGTGTAGTTTAGTATGTCACATGCGTGAGAAGTTTAGGTTTTACAATTTTTAGCATATTGTAGATTGTTATAAACGCCAATCACTTGGTTTTTAAAATTTTAAAAGTTTAATAATAATAAAATGGTTATAAAAATAGTAATACAATTAGAGTAATGAAAATTTAGAGTTAGGACAATTACAAGACAATAAAAAGCAAAGAATTACGGACGTCCGGATGCTCTCGGGCACTTAAGCCCAATAAGCATGCCTTGTGAACAAAGAAATAATCTTTAAAAGCAGTAGCCTGTTGCATATTCATACATCTCATACATGATGCATAAATTCCTTGCAAATGAAGAACTTTTCTGGTTTTTGTCAACTTCTTCCCCTTAATCCTGGTGGTTCCATAAAGACAGAGAGAAGGTGGAAGAATGTTTGTCTTTTCCGATAAGGAGGCAGTAATTCTTTATGGGCCCCCATCATTGTCATCTCTGTGTGAAGAGTTTCTTCATTATCTCATCTCTTGCTTGAGTTAGTAAAAAAACCCCCACATACATAGGTTCTATTTTAACTACATAACTACATATACCATACTATTAAAATGTTAATACAGCACTTCTAATTAATATAACATAATACATATAGTATTCAATTTAATATTTGCGAAAAGCCAATCATAAAATATGCATTTTTCACAACTAACACAGCAGGCAAAACGCCAAAGAGGAGGGGGGGTGAGCTCACTCTCACCCGACCTTAGCTGTAGTACGCGCCGGCGGCCACCAGATGTCACCAGAGGACACAAGGAAAAACGACGCACCACAGCTTTGGTCACCATGAAGAGACGAATTTATTTTTTCTGACTCCAATCATTTATAGTTCTCAAAAGGTGCAAGTGGATTGGAAGGTGAACGTGCCACCTCTCCAACGACACTGGACAAACTACCAGTCTATCAAATTTCTCCGCCTCTATGAAAGAATGCAAAACAAGAGGTTGTTTACAGAAAGTTGCGTGAGAAAGCTCTCTACAAGAATGTAAATTCAGAAGGCTTTAGAAAATCCTAAGAAATCAGGGCGACAGGGTCACAGTCAAAGTCCGCAGGCAAAAGAAAGGAATTGCTGAGGAATGATCTTGGATCAAGCCAAACATTTACAGTCAGGGCAGTCCATTGGTACAGATGGGGGTACACTCTGGGGATGCAGCTAAGGCCATGAGGTCACAGCAGGCTCTGGGGTCACAGCAGGCTGAGGTCACAGCAGGCTCTGAGGTCCCAGAGGTGCCAGAGCCCCGTGCTTGCACAGAACCACAGAACCCCTTTTAGGTTTTTTTTGTTGTTGTTGACTCCCTGGGAGCACTTGTAGTTCTCCACCCCTGCTATTTTTAAATTCATCCAATTGCATTTTCAGGGGACACTGGTTAACCCAGTGCCCAAGGTTCTTATAAAGCAGGCATGGCTTTGTGGGGTCAACCATTGCTGGTCCTCGCTGCTGCCCAGTGTGCCACTGTGCTGATGGAACGGGCGCTGGGCTGGCAACGGCGACTCTCTGTGGTGGCCTTGGCAGCAGCTTTGGTCTGGTGTCCTGAGCCACACTCCTCAGAGGCACTTTCCTGTTACAAACTAGAAGCACATCTTTTAGTGTGGGGGGGTTCTAAAGGTAAGCTTAAAATCGCAGCTCAACACTGTTCATTCGCATTTGCAAATGCCATTTCCTCTAAAACTTCTTCCCTTGCATTTTCTTTCCTAACTTGGATTTCAATAGCTCTAGTTAACCTTTCCACCAATTTCAAAAAAGGCTCTGATGGTAGATGTGTGATCTTACTATATGGCTCGAGAGGGCCGTCAGGTTGAAGGGCAAAGAAGGCTTTTTCAGCTGCATCTCTGACTCTCTCAAGGACTACCACAGGGATTACTGCAGCTTGGACTGGGGCCAGAGACCACTGGCCCTCACCGGAGAGATGCTCGATGGTAATTGGCACACCACTGGCATCCTTTGCTGTGTTTGGATCAGCATGCAAGTCTGGGAGGGCCTCTTTCAGCAGTTGTTTTCATGCCACTTCCCACAGTTTGAATTCTGTAGAGGTCATGAGGCACGAAAAAAGCTGTTTTAAATCATGTGGGACTAGCACAGTCCTACCCGCTTCGGCCTTTAAAAGGCCACGGAAGCATGGGCTCTGTGGGCCATACTGTTGGTGTGTTTTGCAAATCTCTCTTATTATTTGCTGTGCAAAAGCTTTCCAATTAGCAGCTGTGGCTCCTCCCCCTTGCCCTGCATGCTGATATGTGACAGGGGCGAGTGAGAAATCGGGACCCTGCGTTGGCTCTGCAGTTCCCTGCTGCTTTTCCCTTGAACGGGAAGCATTGGGATCACTGGTGTGGCTACAGGGGCGAGCAGTGGGCGAGCCCCCACCGTGGGAACCCGGGCAGGGGGCGGGGCCACCGTGGGAACAGGGGGCGGGGCCACCGTGGGAACAGGGGGCGGGCCCACCGTGGGAACAGGGGGCGGGGATGCCTGGTGACGTCACGTCGGCAGACGCCCCTGGGGGGGAGGGGCAGAGCTGAGGGAGTGCCAGGTAAGGTGGGGGGAGGGAAGGTATCACGAGGACCGGGGGGGTGAGGGGAAAGAAAGGATTTTTGGGATGCTGAGGGGAATCATGGAAAGAAGGAGACCAGGTAGGGCGCGGTGCCACGTGGCATCCTCCATTTTCTTGGCTCTCTGGGGACTGGGAGCCATTTGGGTGCTCACTGCTCTCCAAAAAACCAACACGTGCTCGGGGTTTCTGGGCTGGGGAGACAGGGTGGGGAGAATTCCATGCAGTCTGGCCAGGACTTTGTGGACAGAGGGACTCGGGCATTTTAAGATGCTCAGGGAGCCGGCTTCCCTGGGCGTGAGCAGAGTCTGCTCTCCTTAAAATACCGAGTTTTGGGGAAGAGGGTTCAGAACTGGGGTGGGGAGAAATAGGAAGAGCAGAGGTACATTCCTTGTTAGTTGGCTTTTCCTTCACTTCCCTTTGCTTGAGTAAAGCTGATTGAACTTGCAAACTCCAAAACACAAATTCAGCTGAAGACGTGTCCCCAGACCTTCCCAAGGTTATCAATTTGTGACCCACTGTGTCCCAAAAGTGGGTATTGTGGACTTGTTCAGGAGAAACTTGCGGGAAGCGTAGAAAAAGCCACCTTATAAACTGTTTTAATTTTCCCTTAGAAAACTATACATCCCCGCTAACTAGCATTCCTATAATCTGATAATATACGCCTTTCTGTGCTGTGCTTAGCTTAGCCCCCATTTTAGATGTAAAAGGCACAGCCCAACCTCACACCGACAAAAAACAAACCCGAATTCGGTACCGATTTCCAAACACCGCGGTTAAGAAGCGAAAACACGCAGCTTTTAGCCCTGCCCAGCACAGCAGCCTGTGCGGCTTTTAAAACTGCCGCCGGCAGCAGCAGGGCTCCCCCGCGCCATGCGGAGGAGCCGCGGCTCAGCGCCGCCCACGCCCAGCGAGAAAGCCCGAGCCATGGTTCTGCCCCCGCTGCCCGCGCCCTCCCGCCGCTCCCGGGAGCCGCCGCCGCCGCCCGCTGTGCCGCGGGAGAATCCGAACGCCCCGCACTGCGCTGAGGGGGCGGGCAGAGCCCCCCGCTCCCCCTGAGCCAGCGGCGCTGCCGCTGCCACGTGGGTTTTAAAAACGGCAGAGCCGCGCCGTCCGGGGCTATCGCTCCCGACCCCGCGGGGCTGCGCAGCCTTGCCGTGCTCGAAAGAAGAGCGAAAAAGAACAAGTCCCTCGTCAGGGACTGTTTCTGAGCTCCCCACCCCGCTATGGAGCGGGGATACTCACCCAAATCGGTGTCCTGGTCCGGCGGGGTCTTCTCTTCACCTGAACAGGACTCCTCGGGGCAGGAGGAGCTGCCCTGTTCTTCCTCTGGGAAGGTCTGGCTCACCAAAAAGGAGGTGCGCTTCCCAGAGGTGCAGGACATCCACAAGTATTCTGTGGATAAAGCCCAAAGTCTCTCCTGGAGAGCTATGTCCTCAAAGCTCTGCCAGTGGATGCCAAGCTGCCTTAAAGCCTCTCCGTGGTCTTGTGAGACTCCGAGAGCTCCGGAGTGTCCCATCGGTGCGGCAGGGTCGGGCCAGCCTCCACGTCAGGTTGCCAAAATATTGGTGTTACCGATATCGAGGACAGGATGTGCCTTGGCTTGTCTGGCCCTGCTGCTGAACCAAATAGCAGCCACTGTGGTGTTTCACCCCAGAGACACTTTTGCCCGGCTGGATGTTGCAGCTGGGAGCATGGAGACAAGTCCAGACATGTCAGAGCTCCGGTGTCGGCGGGATGGAAGGAGTGGAAGCACACTGGGGGCAGCTGGGATTTACTGGGAGAGACCAAGAGTGACTGGGATCACAGAGGAATCATAAAGGAAGTTACTGGAATAATACTGAGAGTATCTGGGAGTGACTGGAATCATACTGGGAGTGACTGGAATCATACTGGGAGTGACTGGAATCATACTGGGTGACTTGGAGTGACTGGGACCACACTGGAGGCAAATGGTAGCATAATGAGAGTGACTGGGTTCATACTGGGATCATACTGGGAAGGACTGGAACCATACTAGGAGTGCCTGGAACTATTATAGGGGTGAATGGGAACACACCTGGGAACATGCTGGGACCATACTGGGATGATACTGGGAGTGACTGGGATGATACTGGGATCACACTGAGTGTAACTGGAAGCGACTGGGACCATACTGGTGGTGACAGGGAGCCACAGGGCCCATGCTGGGAGTGTCCTGGGGGGAACTGGGGGAACTGGCCCAGCTGGGGCTCAGGGTTGTTCTCCCCCAGGGCTGCCCCAGGTCCTGCTGCCACCCCCGACCCCACAGAGCTGAGGGACAGGGGACAGGGACAGGAGACAGCCAAGGGACAGGGCACAGCTGAGGAAAGGGCACAGGGACAGGGGACAGCAAAGGGACAGGGGACAGCCAGGGAACACAGCCTGGCCAAGGGACACTGAGCTCCAGCACTTTGGGCTGTTGCCCTTGGGCTCCCAGCGCAGGCCCAGGGGCAGAATCCCCTCCAGAAACTGGTGTTTGCTTTCAGCTCTGCTCTGGAACATTCCCCAGGAGCCCTGCAGTGGCTGCAGCCCGGACGGGTGCCCAGGGCCACCAAAGCTGCTCCGGCAGTGCCCTCCTGCCCTGGGCAGGGCACACAACACCCAAGGAAAGGCTCGTGCTGGGCTCAGGGCAGGGACAGGGCACTCCCCTGGTGCTGCCCTTCCCCTCCCACACCTACCTTTGTGCTCCAGAGCCTCCCGACCATATCTGATGTATTTTGGGGGCCCTTCCACACAGGTGTGTCCCAGGTAATGCTTCATCTGCTCCACCATGATCCCTTTGGATTCCCAGCACCTCTGGGTGATCCAGGTGGCACCGTCGGACGCTGCAAAGCTCCCGGATCCCAGCTGGAAGCAGATGAAATCCCAGCCCTCGTAGCCGTACCGGTGGGATCCATGGACACTCCGTTGGACAGGAGGTCACAGCTGAAAACCACCTGCACCCTGTGCAGACCTGGGAACGAGGAGAGAACAGACCCATGGAGTCGTGTCCCAGACATAGGGAGCCCCTTGGAGCTCCCTGGATTCCCATCCCAGCCCCAGAGATCCTCCCCCCCATCCCCAGAGATCCCATCCCAGCCCCTCAGAGTCCTCCATTCCCACAGATCCCAGCCCAGCCGCTGGCTCCCCCCACTCCCCCTGCTCTGGTTGTACCGGCCCCGTCTCCAGGTCACTGTCGGCCACGGGCTGCTTCCTGTCTTTGAGCCGGACCTGGCTATCCCAATATCCTGGCTCTGGCTATCCCAATGTCCCAACTCTGGCTATCCCAATGTCCTAGCTGGCAGAGCTGGAAAGGAGGTTCAGAGGCTCAGAGCCAAGGAAAGGGGTGCAGGGACTGGGAGAGCTGGGATGGGGTGTCCAGGGAATCCTGTGCCCAGGAAAGGGGGTGCCAGGGCTCCTGAGTGTGAGGAAAGGAGGGGCTGGGAAAGGCAGGAATGGGGGCCCAGGGGTCCCAGGTCAGGGTAAAGGGTGGGGCTGGGGGCTGGGAGAGGCGGGGGGCCGGGAACAGGTTGGGTTTGTGCCGGGTAAGGGGGTGCAGGGGGGTATCAGTGCCTGGCAAAGGGGTAAAAGGGTGTGTCAGTTCTCAGGAATGGGGGTTCAGGGGGGTCTCAGAGTCAAAGAAATGGGGGGCAGGGACATGGAGAGGTAGAAGGGAGTTCCAGGGGGTCCTTCAGCCCAGGAAAGGGGAGTCCAGGGTTTCCCAAAAAGGGGGCACCAGGTACTCCTTAACCCCAATGCAGCATTAAGAAGCAGCATTCTTTATTCAGCCGGGTGCACGGGGGATAGCTCCTCCCAAAGCCGAGCATGCTGAGTACAGGGAAGTTTCTGTTCGTATTCTGTATTTTGCACACATATTCACTGATTGTCCTGGACCAAACACACATCTGATAATCATTTCCCCAGAATCATTAACATATTTCCCCTCCCCTTTACCCATGCTCTCTTCTGTCCTGGGGGTCTCTCTGGTGGTCCCTGGTGGTCGTGGACCCCAATGTTCCAGTGGGCCTGGCTGAGCTGGCAGGACACTGAGGCTGGTGAACTTCCAGTTCCCCTTCTGACACAATGGGCATTGTGTGGTTTCCATAGGGCTGGGGTTTTGGAGAACAAGCTCCAGGTGTCAGCTCACCTGGTGGAGACAATTTATCATCTGGTAACGAGGCCATAGAGTGGGCTATGACATTACAGAGTGGGTTATGTGAGGTCATCGAGCAGCTACGGCATCACAGATTGCCTCTGTGACCTCTCAGAGCCAGCTGTGACATCACAGGACAGAGGTCTGACATCACAGAGGGGCTGTGTGAGGTCTCTGGGTTGGTCACTCTGCCTCAGCTCCCCCTCACAGGTTCTCCCAACAAGTCCAATGTTGTTAATGCCCAGTGGGGTCCCTTGTTCCCTGGTATCCCCCCACTCCACCTGGAGCCACAGCCTCCACTAAAGGATGTTCCACAGGATCCACCCCAGAGCCTGACATGGGGAAAAGGGGCCAGGGCTGTGTGACCAGGACATCAAGGACTCAGATTATTCAGGTCTCTTTGGCCTGGTTTGGGTTCCCCAGGGCAGGAAAGATGTCTGGCAGCTGGAGCAGGGTCAGGGAAGGGCTTCCAAGGTGGGGCTGGAGCCCTTGGGCTGTGAGCAGAGACTGAGGGAGCTGGGCTTGTCCAGCCCAGAGCAGGGAAGGCTGAGGGGCTCCTCATCCCAGCCTGGCAGTGCCAGCGAGGAGGAGATGGAGAACAAAGAGCCAGGCTCTTCACCGGGGGCCTGGTGGGAGACAAAACCCAATGGGTGGAAGGGGAAATAGGGGCGGTCAGCCAGGCCAGGAGGAGATTAAATGATTCAGGCTGGTTTCAGCATTTTCTCAACACCAAAAGCAGCCTGACCTCCCTTCTCCATCCACCACTGACAGCTTTGCAAATTAGGAATTGTTCTGAGCTCTTTTGCTCCCCCTCCAGGATGAGCATCCTGATACAGGAACTTAATTGTGTTTATTTCTATCACAGAACCACGTTTGTCTAAAATCAATTTTAATATGGAAATCAATTGTGGATGCTGGACTCATCAGACACTGCTGGGACATTGCACATAGCTCAGGGAAGAGCGTGATTGTTATTAAATTGTGTCCTGTTCAACCATGGTCTGTTGGCCATGAAGAGAAACTTTCTGTGCCTCTGAGTCTCACCAGTTTCCGACCCCCAAGGACACAAACCTGATGAGTTGTGGTTCCCACTCCAGTGGTGGCGCTTGGACCTCCCTCCATCCCTAGAGCAGAGCTCCCTTGTCCCAGAAAGTCCCTGGCAATGCAGGGATGAAGGAAACAGGACAGGCTGTGGGGATCAGGGGCAGGGCAGAGCCAGGGATTTGGGGTGGTTGTGAGCCCAGGGCAGGACCCGGCCCTTGGCCTTGGTGAACCTCATCCAATTGTCCTGGGCCCATGGCTCCAGCCTGTCCAGATCCCTCTGCAGAGCTTCTGCCCTCCAGCACAGCCACACTCCACCCAGCTTGGGCTCACCCGGGAACTGACTGAGAGTGCCCTCGATGGCCTCGCCCAGATCAGCAATAAAGAGATTTCACTGACCTGGCCCCAGTCCTGAGCCCTGGGGACACCCCTGGGTGTGACTCCATTCCTCAGCTGCTCTGAGTGCCAGGGGTTGGATGAGGGAAATGGTGGGGAGGGGGTAGGGACAAAGTGTTATTGATTGTCAGCCATGAAGGGTCTTGATTTACACATCTATTCAGACTGCATTAGAAGATGTTTGGGGTCAATATCAATTGGACATTGCTGATATCCATCTATAAACAGGAAAAAACATGAAAAGGAAAATAGGACAAAAGAGTTCTCCCAGCATAGTTTTCAAAACAATATATTCACTTTGAATTCATTTCTGAAATCTGTCTAATTAACCACAAAAGAATTGAAAGGTTCAATTATTCCCAGTGGAATTTCTTGTTTGGGAATTTTAAACAAATCTTTATGAGCCTTTTTCACTAATTTCCTGAACTGAAGAGCTCAAGAAAGAAGAGGCCTCTGGAGAAGTAAAATCCATCAGCAACCTCCAAGTGGCTGAGGATCCATCCCCATCAGAGCAGCAATGACCAGCAATGGGCACAGCTTTGTGGCTGCCCCAGCTCTGGGATGGGCCCTGGCCCTGGAGCAGGAGCAGCTCTGGAGGGCCCCAAGGCCGGGCTCTTGTGCTGGCCTGGGCAGATGGGATGGCAGCAGGGGCTGCAGAGCTCTCAGCACCTCAGCCCGAGGGGAGCAGGGCACGCAGGGAGCCTCCTTTGGCCTTGGCCAAGCCCCTTCCCCCATGGCTGGGGCTGAGTCCTGGCTGAGCTGCAGCTGCTGCTGTGCCCTGGCCAGGGGCTGAGGCCGTGGGGCCAGTGGCCAGAGCAGCCTGGGCTGAGCAGAGCTGTGGGGCCAGAGCCGGCTGGGCTGTGCTGGGGAGAGGCCCTTGGTGCTGCACAGAGCTCAGGGCAGCTGGCAGAGCTTGCAGGGAGCTGGGCTGGGCTCAGAGAGCCTGGCACAGAAACCATCAGTGTCCATCCCAGCCTGGCTGAGCGTGCAGGGCAGGACTCAGCCCAGGCCTTGTGGGGCAGGGCCAGCGCCTGTGCAAGGCATGGAAAACAGGCAAGTGCCCAAGAGAGGAGGCTGCTCTGTGCCCTTGGGGGCATGGACACAGCAGGAACACTCAGGAGCCCAAAGAGCCTCCATGGCTGTGCTGGAGACCAAGGCTGGAGCAGGGAAATGCAGGGCTGCTGCACCATGGGGAGGGCATTGAATTCCAGCACACACCTCAGCTCTCTGATGGTCCCGGCACCATGCTGGGCCCTGTTTCAGGCTGGAGCAGAGCATATGTTGATGGCACAGGAGCCCTGCGGGGCTGGCAGGGACCTGCAGCTTGCAAGGTGCTCTGCTCTCCCTCAGCTCCTCTCTGAGAGATCCAATCCCAGCTCGGCACCTCAGGGCACAAGTGGCACTGCCTGGTCGTGGGCACACAGCTGATGTCTGCCTGGAAACGGGGCAAAAGTTTTAATATCTTTTATTTTATTAATATAATGGCACATTTTTATTATCTAGGTCAATTGAGTATTTTTAAGAAATAGCAAAGTTTTCCCTCCAGGAACAGGAATTTCCTGGAAGTGTACTAATGGGAGAAGGAGAAGAAATACTGATCTTCCTGTCTACTTGAGTCACCAATATTATCTTTATTATATCATCTCCCTCTTCCTTCAGGTGTTTCCCACTCTCCTGTTTAAATGGCCTTGTTTAAGGAAATCTCTTCACTCGACCAGCTGGGTCTATGTACTTCCTATTGCTCCAAGTGTTTCTCCTCCAGATGCTTTCTGGTCATTCAAGTGCCTCTCACCTGACTGATTTTGTGCTTTGAGCTTTAGGGAGTGGTCCAATCTTTCTGAAGTTCAAAAAAAAAACCATATTAGTCAACATCCTTATTAGTGTTCATATCTATCACAGAACTACCTTTTCTTTTGTCTTTGTCTAAAACTGTTCCTGTAGAGAAATCCCTTGGGGATGGGGGACATGTCAGATGCTGCTGGGACATCACAGAGAGCTGAGGGAAGAGCTGTGATGGTTATTAAACTGTTCAAATGTTCAACTTGTGTTTGTTGGCCAGAAACCTTTCTGTGCCTCTGAGTGTCACCATCCCTGAGCCCAAAGGACACAAACCTGATGAGTTGTGGTTCCCACTGCAGGGGCACTTGGACCTTGGCTCTGCACAGGAGAGCTCTTCATCCACTTTCCCTCTTTTCCTCCCTCTGGGAATGGAGGGAGCTCCTGACTTCAGCCTGTGACTCGTGTGTGCGAAGAGCAAATCTGGGCAGAATCAGGGCAGGGAGGGGTTGGGGGGCCTTGGGATCTGTGCTGGGCACAGAAGGTGTTTTCCATTGGTCTGGGACTGTCTGCTGTGCAAAGTGGATTTAATATCCAGCAGAGGAATGACTTTTGCATTTGGTGGAGCTGTGCCTTCCCTTGGGTTTGCTGGCTGACAAGAAATGAACATCCCTCTGTGTCTCGGGCAGCTCCTTCTCCAAGGAAAGCAGGTGAGAGTTGGAGCCACGGAGCTGAAACCTGCAGGTGCAGCCTGGGCTGGAGGGAGCTCAGATTTGCACAAGGCTGCTCTGAGTGCCAGGGCTTGGATGGGGGAGATGGTGGGGTGGGGGTAGGGACAGAGTCTGATTGATTGTCAGCCATGAAGGGTCTTGATTTTCATATGTGTTCAAACTGCATGAGGAGGTACTTGGATTCAGTGTCAATTGGAGAGTGCACATATCAATGTATTAACAGGGAAAAAAAACTAAACAGGACCAAAAAAATATTTTCTCACTGTCTTTTTAAATCTAGTGTATTCACTTTGAAGAGGCTTCTGTAATTGGGCTAATTAACCACAAATGATTTGAACACTTACCTTATTCCCAGAGGTTTGGCTTGTTAAGGTGTTTTGAATGTTAATGAGCTCTGGGACACTGAATTCCTGAACTGAAGAGCTGAAGGCTGAAGAAGCCTCTGGAGCAGTAAAATTCAGCAGCAGCCTCCAAGTTGCTGAGGATGTCAGCAGCCCCCACTGAGGCCATCCCTGCCCAGAGACCGTGGGGGAATGGGCAGACAAGGAGAGCGTCCCTGGGGCTGGGGCAGCAGAACTCAGAGGCACCAGCGGCTCCAGCTGGGAAATGGAGTGTGGAATGTGGCTGTGAAAGCCCTGCCTGGGCTGTGCCAAGCAGGACACACAAGCCCTGATTCCCATCCCCCAAACAACTCTCTCAAGGAGACATTTAAGAGGAATTACAATTGTTTGTGTCCTCTGAGTTGGATGCACTGGAGAAATACCAACAAGAGATTCTCAGGAGTTCCAAACAGCAAAACAGCCTTTACTGGGAACTTTAGATGATCAGAGAAACTTTGGCAAAAGGTTTAATACAACATTCAATGAACAAAAAACACTTCTCAAAGCATTAACTTGGCCCATTCAAATTCACAAACTCTAAGCCTCTTCTATTTTAAGTTAATCAAAATTTGTGAGAGGACATATATAGAAGAAGAAGACACAGAAAGAGAAAGACAAAAAAGATACACAGAAGCACACACAGAGCTACCAAATCCTGGGTTCCAGTGGCATTCAGATAGAAATTCCAAGAGAACGCAGGGTCAAGATGTGTCATTGCTTTGTGCTCAGCCATAAATACCCCTTGGTGTTCCGGGGCCCTTCCCCAGGTTGGACTTGGAGTCATTTGGTCACTCAGGAGCTGGGCTGGGGGCTCCAGAGGTGGCTGTGGAGCATTGCCTGTGCTGTGCCAGGGACTGGCAGACACTGCTGGGCTGGGATAGAGGCTCTGGGGGGATTGGGGTTCCAGGGCAGGGCAGGGCTGGGGTTCCAGGGCAGGGCAAGGCTGGACCTGCCTCTTCCTCCCCACACATGAAATGATTCCAGCCAACAATCTCCTCCAGTCTGTCACAACAGGCAGTGTTGGAGGTGAAATCCCAATTCTGGCCATGGGCACTTGGACAAGAAGGACAGTTTTTTCCATAGGAAGGAAAGCCCCTGTTCCCGGTTCATTTCTGATTTGATTGCCTGCATTCTGTTTGGATTTGTTGTTGCTTTGTTTCCTTGGTTTGCCTGAAGTGTCCAGTCAGGAGCAGAGTGACTCTTGCCAAGGAACTTTGTGGTGCTGTCAGTTAATATTAAATCTGGTTGTTGCTGATCCCTTGCCGGGGATTTTTTCAGCGCTCTCAAGCCCTCATTGGTAACAGGGTGAAGGAGCCCTGGCACAGGCTCTGGCCCTGGGGGACACGGGGACACTGCCGGGGGGTCCCTGTCCCCCTGTCCCACCCCCCACAGCCCCGGCCCCCGTCCCCGTGTCAGGCTCTGGGGTCGATCTCGTGGAACATCCTCTGGGGGAGGCTGCGGCGCCGAGGGCGGGGGGACCCGGGGGGACAGGGGTCCCCGCTGTGCACGAGCAACGTTGGACTTCTCTGGGGGAACTGGGAGGGGGGCCCGGGGTGGAGTGACCTCCCCAGTGACCTCACACAGCCCCTGTGATGTCACACACACCCCTGTGATGTCATACAGCCCTGGTGATGTCATACAGCCCTGGTGATGTCACACAGCCCCTGTGATGTCACACAGCCCTCTCTGAGATGTAACAGGCCACCTGTGATTTCATACAGATGCCCTGTGATGTCACAGCCTGCTCTAAGATGTCACAGCCACCTTTGTGATGTTATGCAGCCTCGCTGTGATGTTGCAGCCTGCTCTGTGATTTCTCAGTCAGCTCTGTGATGTCACAATCCACTCTGTATTGTCTCAGCCTTCTCTGTGACATCACACAGCTGCTCTGTGATGTCACAGAGCCCTTTTCTTTGATGGCAGATTCTTCTCTGTGGCCTCACAGCCCATTCTGTGATGTGACACAGCCAGCCTGTAATGTCACAGCCGACTTTGTGACATCACAACCTCCTCTGTGATGTCACAGCCTGCTCTGTGATGTCACAGCCTGCTCTGTGATGGCAGAACTCACTTAACATGTCACACAGCACCTCTGTGGGCTCACAGACCCACCCTGTGATGTCACAACACCTTCAATGATGGAACACAGCCACCCTATAATGTCACAGCACACTCTTAGACCTCAAAGCTTGCTCTGCTCTTTGATGTCATACAGGCATGCTCTGATTTCACAGCCTGCTCTGTGATGTCACACAACACACCAGTGATGTCACAGCCTACTATATGATGTCACAACCTGGTCTGTGATGTCACACAATCACAGAATCACATAATTGCTGGGTTGGAAGAGACCTTTAAAGTCATCAAGTCCAGCCCATGCCCCAACACCACCTCAGCTAAACCATGGCACTGAGTGCCACATCCAGTCTTTTTTTAAACACATCCCATGATGGTGACTCCACCACCTCCCTGGACAGACAATTCCAGTACTTTATCACCCTTTCCATAAAAAAACTTTTTTCCTAATATCCGACCTAAATATCCCTCGGTGCAACTTAAGACACTGTCCCCTGGTCCTGTCAGTTGCTGTGAGGAGAAAGAGACCGACCCCCACCTGACTGCAACCACCTTTCAGGGAGTGTGGAGAGTGATAAGGTCACCTCTGAGTCTTCTCCAAGCGAAACAACCCCAACTCCCTCAGTCGTTCCTCACAGGACTTGTGTTCCAAGCCCCTCACCAGCCTTGTTGCCCTTCTCTGGACATGCTCCAGCACTTCAATCTCCTTCCCAAATTGGGGAGCCCAGAACTGGACACAGCACTCGAGGAACGGTGCCAGTACAGGGGAAGAATGCCAAGCACACGAGTGCCAAGTACAGGGGAAGAATGACCTCCCTGCTCCTGCTGGCCACACCATTCCTGATCCAGGCCAGGAGCCATTGGCCTTCTTGGCCACCTGGGCACACTGCTGGCTCATGTCCAGCCTGCTGTCGACCAGTGCCCCCAGGTCCCTTTCTGCCTGGGCACTGTCCAGCCACGCTGTCCCCAGCCTAGAGCTGTGCAGGGTGTTGTTGTGGCCAAAATGCAGGACTGGGCACTTGGACTGGTTTTACTTCATCTTATTGGACTCTGCCCAGCCATCCAACCATTCCAGGTTTTCCTGCAGAGCCGTCCTGCATTCCAATAGATGGACACACGCTCCCAGCTTAGTGTCATCTGCAGATTTACTAATGAAGGACGCAGTCCCCTCATCCATGTGGTCAATAAAAATATTGAACAGAGCTGGCCCAGCACAGAGCCCTGAGGGACAGCACTGGTGACTGTCCCCAGCTGGATGCAGCACCGCTCACCACCACTCTCTGGGCCAGCCATCCAGCCAGTTCTGAACCCAGCACAGAGTGCTCCTGGCCCAGCCGTGGGCTGCAGCTTTTCCAGGAGTGTGCTGTGGGAGACAGTGCCAAAGGCCTTGCTGGAGTCCAAATAGACACATCCACAGCCTTTCCTGCATCCACCAGGAGGGTCACCTGGTCATAGAAGGAGACCAGGTTGGTCAGACACGACCTAGCCCTCCTAAACCCCTGCTGGCTGGGACTGACACCCTGGCCATCCTGGAAGTGCTGTGTGATGACACTCAGTGTGAACTGTTCCATGACCTTACCGGGTACTGAGCTCAGGCTGACTGGCCTGTAATTACCAGGATCCTCCTTCCCACCCTTGCTGTGAATGGGTGTCACATTGGGCAGCTTCCAGTCATCTGGGATCTCACCAGTGAGCCTGGACTACTGGTAAATGATGGAGAGCAGCTTGGCAGCTCATCTGCCAGCTCCCTCATCACCCTGGGGTAGATCCCACCTGGTCCCATGGATTAATGAACATCCAAGCAGCTCAGCAGTTCTCTGATGGCCTCCTCTTGGATAACAGTGGTCCACTCTGCTCCCTGACACCATCTACCATCCCAGGAGGAGAGTTGTCCTGAAGGGAAATCGTCTTCACACTAAAAACTGAGGCAAAAAATGGCAATAAGCACCTCTGCCTTCTCCTGATCTGCAGTTATTAAATTCCCCTCCACATCTAATAAAAAACAAAAGTTGGTCTTACCCTTCCTTTTACCATTGATATATTTGTAAAAACATTTTTATTATCCTTTACAAAAACTGCCATTTTAAGTTCAAACTGAGCTTTAGCCTCCCTAATTTCTTCCCTTCGTGCCCCAGCAAGCCCTTTAAATACTTCCTGAGAGACCTGACCCTCCTTCCAAAGATGATCCATCCTCCTTTTATTCCTCAGTTCCTTCAAAACTTCCTTTCCCATCCAGACTGGACGTTTGCCTAGTTGACTCGTCTTTCGGCACACAGGGACAGTCTGTTCCTGTGCCCTCAAGACCTCTGTTTTGAAGCTTCCCACCTTTCCTGAACTCCTTTGTTTTCAAGGGCTGCTTCCCAAGGAACTCTCGGAATAAGTCTCCTAAGTAGGCCAAAGTCTGCCCTCTGAAGTCCAATGTAAAAGTCTCATTAGTGTTCCTCCTGACTTCACCAAATATTGAGAATTCTATAATTTCATGATCACTGTGCCCCAAGTGACTTCCAACCACCACATCTCCCACCAGCCCATCTCTATTTACAAAAAACAGATCTAACATAGTCCTTCCCCTGGTGGGCTCGCTCACCAGCTACGACAAAAAATTGTCCTCCACCAACCCTAAAAATTTCCTGGACTGCCTCTTTTCTGCTGTATTGAGTTCCCAGCAGATGTCCAGCAGATTGAAATCACCTACAAGAACAAGGGCTGATGATCCAGAAATATTTTCTAGCTGCTTGAAAAATAACCAGTCCACCTCTTCTTCCTGGCTGGGTGGACGATAACAGACTCCCAATAGGATGTCAGCCTTGTTGGCCTTCCCTTAATTCTCACCCATGGACATTCAACTCCATCATCATTAGTTTCAATACCCATAGCATCAAAAGCCTCCCTAATATAAAGGGCCACCCCTCCACCTCTACTCCCTTTCCTGTCTCTCCTGAAGAGCTTGCAGCCATCCAGTGCAGCGCTCCAGCCATGTGAGTCGTCCCACCCTGTTTCTGTGATGGCAATTACATCACAGCTCTGCTGCTGCACCATGGCCTCCAGCTCTTCTTGTTTGTTACCCATGCTGTGTGCAATGGTGTACATGCACCTCAGCTGGGCTGCTGATTTCACCCCTAACTCAGGCTTACCACCCACGAGCCTGCTTCCAGACAACCCAGCTACATCTCCCTTCCCCTTCAGACCTAGTTTAAAGCCCTCTCAACAAGTTCTGCCATTTCATGAGCTAAAATTTTTCTGCCCTTCACAGAAAGATGGAGCCCGTCTGGCCCAAGCAGGCCAGCTGCTGTAAAAGTTGCCCCATGATTAAAGAATCCAAAATTTTGTCGATGACACCAACCCTTGAGCCACTTGTTAATAATGTGAGCTCTCCTATTGCTTTCACTGTTCTTCTTATCCACCAAAGGGTCTGAGGAAAAGACTGTCTGTGCCCCTGTCCTATTAACCACCTGACCCAATGCCCTAAAGTCCCTTTTAATTGCCCTGACACTCCTCTTTTCAATCTCATCACTGCCAGCCTGGGGTATCAGCAGTGGGCAATAATCAGAGGGCTGAATCAGCCCAGGCAGTGTGTCAGTGATATCCCATACCCGGGCCCCAGGGAGGCAGCAGACCTCTCTGTGGAGTGGGTCTGGTCAACATATGGGGCCCTCTGTTCCCCTCAGGAGGGAGTCACCCACCACGATTACCCTTCTTTCCTTTTTGATGTTAGAGGTGCTGATCTGTCTCACAGATGAATCATAACTGGGAGGCTCACTGGGCAGATAATTTTCTTCTAAACCATCTGGCTGACTCTCCAGATCCAGGGGATCATACCTAATCTGAAGCGGCACCTGGCTTGGGAGAGGGGGTTGGGAGGGATTTTTATTATTACCTCCTCCCACTCCCCTTCATCGGCCAGGTGTCCTTCTATAGCCTGACAGTGGGAGGTGTGGGAGACAGCGGGAACCAAGGAGAGCATTGCTGCCCTGCCAGACCTCATGGAACCAAGGATCCATTGGGACACTGCAGGGCCCTGGGGCACCACGGTGCCATTGTGACACTGCAGGGCCCAAGGATCCAAGGGACTTTGTGACACCAGAGGGACATTGTGACACTGGGAGGCCTCATGGAATCATGGAGAGCACTGGGACACTCAGGGGCCTCATGGAACCATAGGGACACCAAGTTGGCTGGGGGTGTTGATCTGCTGGAAGGCAGGAGGGTTCTGCAGAGGGACCTGGGCAGGCTGGATCCAGAGGCCAAATCCAACAAGTTGAGGTTTAACAAGTCCATGTGCTGGGTCCTGCACCGTGGCCACAACAACCCCTGCAGCGCTACAGGCTGGGGACAGAGTGGCTGGACAGCAGCCAGGCAGAAAGGGACGTGCAGGGACTGATGGACAGCAGGCTGGACATGAGCCAGCTGTGTGCCCAGGTGGCCAAGAAGGCCAATGGCTCCTGGCCTGGATCAGGAATGGTGTGGCCAGCAGGAGCAGGGCAGTGGTTCTTCCCCTGTGCTGGGCACTGCTTGGGCAGCACCTCGAGTGCTGTGTCCAGTTCTGGGCCCCCCAATTTAGGAAGGACATGGAGGAACTGGATCGTGTCCAGAGAAGGGCAACAAGGCTGGTGAGGGGTCTGGAGCACAAGTCCTGTGAGGACCGGCTGACGGAGCTGGGGTTGTTTATCCGGGAGAAGAGGAGAATCAGGGGAGACAAGGTGGTGTCAGGGCACAGGTTGGACTTGATGATCTCCAAGGTCTTTTCCAGCCTTGCTGATTCTGGGATTCTCTGAAACCACCCTTGGGGCAGTTGCAGGAGGAGCCCTGGGCCTCCTCTTCAGAAACACCAGCAGCCCAGGTCCCTCAGCTTCTCCTCACAGTCCCAAAGCCCATCCTGTCAGTCCTGCAGAGCCTCTGCAGCCCCTCCTCACTGCCCAGAACAGGCAGCCCCACAGCCAAACACAGCAGCCCAGATGTGCCCCCCGGCCTGGTGTGCCTCTGGCAAGGGAGCAGCACGAGGCACTGCAGGAGCCTGCAGACAATTCCTGCAGCACTTGTGGGATGATCCTGCTCCCCAAGATATGTTCCCATGGTGCCAAGCCAGGAACTGGAATGGGGAGTGGGCCAGAGAGGAAATGGCAAACAGGGATGGGCTGTTTGCAGGGGAGGGAACAGGGGTGGGCAAGAGGAAGAAATCTGGTCTAGGGAAGAGTAAAGAAAGCAAAGGAGAAGCCAAGGAAATGCTCAGGGCAGTCTGGGAGTGGCTGCCAGGCAGCCCAGGCTCTGAGCAACAGCGTCTGCAGTGGGACAGGAAACTCCCAGCTGATGGGAACAAACTTTCTGGCTGGCTGCAGAGGCCAGGACAAAGCTGAGTGGTTTCCCTGGCGTCCCCCAGCCCTTCCTGGCCCCAGGGGCTGATGGCATTTGTGCTCTCTCAGGTTCATGTCCCCACAGCAGCAGCATGGGGGTGCTCCCGCCTGCTGTGTGCAATGCAAACAGGGGCTCCTGAGCCAGCGCTGCCGTGGCTGTGCCTGCAAGGCTGCGGCACCTGTGTGAGCTGGGGGAGAGGCCAGGGCTGCAGAGGGGGGATGTTGTTGGCAGCTCCATGAGGACGCTCTGGGACGCTGCCCTGGGCTGTCCAGCGCACTGGGGATGGATCAGCCCCTGCTCTGCTGCTCCTTCCCGTCTCCCCCAGGGCCCTTGCAGAGCACCAGCCATGCTGTCTGCCCTCAGCCGGCCCACAGCCAGCCTGGGGCTGCTCACGGGGGTTTTCTGTGCTGAGCATTGGCCTGGCCGTGTTCTTGAGAGAGCCTGGGCAAGGAGCCTGGAGCCTCCAGGCCCTGGCCTGAGGCGTCAGCGCTGCCCCAGCAGTGCCCATGGGCTGTCCCTGCTGCAGCCCCGGCACTGCCACCCCCAGGACTGTGCCCGGCCCCGAGAGCACTCAGGCCCTGCAGCAACACCAGGGCCACCAGGGCAGCGGGGCAGGGCCACGGGAGCAGCACTGGCAACACCAAGTGCTGCTGCTGCTGGGCACAGCTGCTGTGCCAGCACTGATCTGCCCCAGCTCTGCACACAGACATTGCTGCTGCAGCTCCAGAGAAGGCAACAAAAGGGCATCTCTGCAGAAAACTTTGCTGGGACATCCTTGAGTTCCTTTTAAGCCACCAAGAGGGCAGACCCTCATTGACACGGTCTGTAGCCACATGGAAGGTGGAGAGAAACAAAGTGAGAAATGGCACAGACTGTATTTTTTATTTGTGGACAATATCAAAAAAGTAAAAATATGAACCTCCAAAATGAAACCAACAAGAAGTTACTGAGATGACTTTTATTAAAAGTGATTTGCAGAAATTGGCCAGCAGTTTAATGTCCCTGAATGCATCCAGTCATCAGTGTCCTCACTGCAGCCTTGAGCTCCTGGTTCCTCAGGCTGTAGATGAGGGGGTTCAGGGCTGGAGGCAGAACTGAGTACAGAACTGACAGGGCCAGATCCAGGGATGGGGAGGACATGGAGGGGGGCTTCAGGTTCGCAAGTATGCCAGTGCAGACAAACAGAGAGACCACGGCCAGGTGAGGGAGGCAGGTGGAAAAGGCTTTGTGCCGTCCCTGCTCAGAGGGGATCCTCAGCACGGCCCTGAAGATCTGCACATAGGAGAAAACAATGAACACAAAACAACCAAATACCAAACAGGCACTAACAGCAATGAGCCCAAGTTCTCTGAGGTGGGTTTTGGAGCAGGAGAGCTTGAGGATATGAGGGATTTCACAGAAGAACTGGCCTAGGGCATTGCCATGGCACAGCGGCAGGGAAAATGTATTGGCTGTGTGCAGCAGAGCATTGAGAAAGGCACTGGCCCAGGCAGCTGCTGCCATGTGGGCACAAGCTCTGCTGCTCAGGAGGGTCCCGTAGTGCAGGGGTTTGCAGATGGACACGTAGCGGTCGTAGCACATGATGGTCAGGAGGGAAAACTCTGCTGACATGAAGAACAGAAAGAAAAAGAGCTGTGCAGCACATCCTGAGTAGGAGATGGTGCTGGTGTCCCAGAGGGAATTGTGCATGGCTTTGGGGACAGTGGTGCAGATGGAGCCCAGGTCGCTGAGGGCCAGGTTGAGCAGGAAGAAGAACATGGGCGTGTGCAGGTGGTGGCCGCAGGCGACGGCGCTGATGATGAGGCCGTTGCCCAGGAGGGCAGCCAGGGAGATGCCCAGGAAGAGGCAGAAGTGCAGGAGCTGCAGCTGCCGCGTGTCTGCCAGTGCCAGCAGGAGGAAGTGGCTGATGGAGCTGCTGTTGGACATTGGCTGTGGCTGCACATGGGGATCTGTAAGAAAAGTGATCATGGAACAGTTGGGTTTTGAGAGGACTTTAAATATCCCACCCCAGCTTTGGGGCACTTTCCCACTCTGCCATCCCAGGGCTCTGCTGCCTGGAGCTGTCCCTGCCAGCAGCTGCTTCTCTGTGCCCAGGGCTGGGCCCTGCCAGTGCTGCCAGAGCCCAGCCCAGCCCTGGGGGCTCCGCTCTGCCCTGCAGACCCTTCCCAGCTCAGGCACTGCCCAGGGGCAGCTTTAGCTCTGCAGGCTCCGATGGCAATGCCAGAGCAACCCTGAGAAGGCTGGAAAAGCAGCACTGATGCTGCCTGTGAGGGGCTCTGTGCTGATTTCTGTCACTGCCTGGTTTATTAACTCCTGAGAGAAAACATTTTTATTTTTCTCTCAGCCTGAACTGACTGATGAATATCTATGTGCAATTTCCCATCCAATCCACACAGATCAGTAGATTAAAAAAGCAGGATTTTCCCTTTTATGCTGCCCCTGCCTTGCTGTGCTCCCATATAATATACTTGGAAATGTTCTGCAGTTAAATGCCATGCTGGGAGCAGTCCTGAACAATGTAGCATTCTCACCACACATGGAGAACACTTCCAAGCTCTACCAGCTGTCTCCTCCCACCCACATCTTGTCCCCCAGCACTGTGAGCAGCTCCCCGGGCTGGCTGAGAGCTGTCCCTGGCAGGTAGCAGAGTCCCTGGCCCAGCACAGTGCCCTGGGCTGCAGGACCCTGCTCTGCAGGACAGCCCTGGGCACCCCTGGCTGCTCTGCACAAGAGATGATCAGAGAATGTACTCACAGGGTCTGTGGGCATTGGGATGTTCCAGCTGTAGGAGATCACTCCAGGAGCTGCAGCTGCATTGTCCTGCAGCCAGAGGTTCCTGTGCCAAGGGCTGCCAGGGATTCTGCCCCAGGCACTTCTCAGCACCTTCCCAGCCCTGACTGATGGAAGCTCTCTGTGCCTCTGTGCTGTGCCCGGGCTGGCTGCAGGCAGTGCCCCAGCCCTGCTGGGCTGGGAGAAGAGCTGCTCATCCAGAGAAATGTGCTTTTGAAGCTCTCCTTGGTTACCAGGATCACCCTCTGTGCCAGGAGCCCGGCCCAGCTCAGCAGCACAGACACAGCACAAGGACTTTAATGACCCTCTGGGGCTTTGTGCTCAGGCCCTGAACATCAGGCCCTGAGAGGGAGCTGGAGAAACCTCTCCAGAACTCCAAGTCAGAATCCAACTCCAAAGTTTCTCAGACTTTTAATGGGTCCCACTGAGGGACACGACTGAGAAAGTGTCCCCAGGCCCCAGGCAGAGCAGAGAACTGGAGGCACTGATGACAGCTGGGGACAAAGAGAAGCCAAGTCTTGGTGCCCTGGGGCACAGCAGGGTCTGTGCCACCAAGGGCTGTCAGGAGACACCTTGTCCTGAGGCACTGGGGCCTCCTGGCACAGCCCCAGCCAGGCTGGGCACTGTCAGCCCCTTGTCCTGCCCTCAGCATTCCCTCCTAGCCCACATCCCAGTGGCCTCAAGGATCTGCTGGAAGGAGTCCCTGGGGAGCCTTGCTCAGGAATGGCCCTGGGGGCTCCTTCATGCTCCCAGGGACTGCAGGTTTTTCAAAGCACTTTAACTTTTGCTTTTGCCTTGGAGTCTCTGAGAGCTTTGTGCAGTCATGGCCTCCAATTATCTGCTGTAATTAGTCCCTGGAGAGGCTTTGTCAGGAACAACACTCAGTGGGGCTCATTAATGCTTCAAAGTACTTCAGTTCTTTTAAGGTACTTGGTGTTTCCCTTTTGATCCAGACTCTGTGAGAGGTTTGTGCAATCATGGCCCCAATTATCTGCTTTAACGAGTCCCTTGAGAGCTTTGTACTGGCACTCAGTGGGGCTCATTAATGCTTTGAGATACTCAACTTTTGTAAGGTACTTTAGATTCTCCTTTGCACACTGAGAGGTTTTTGTGCCATTTTGAGTCTCTGAGAAGTTTTTGTGCAATCCTGGCCTCCATTTCTCTCCTCCATGGAGTCCATGAGGAGCCTGTGTTGGGGATGGACCTCAGTGGGTCCCACTTGTGCTTTGAGACACTTTGGGGTTTTCTTCTGACTTTGACTCCTGGAAAGATTTGTGCAATCTCCTCTCAGGCCCTGAGGTTCAAGGGCTCAGCTCCAAATGCACCACAGGGCTCATGAGGATCAAACAAATCTTGAAAAAACATGACTCTGCCTTGATTTCCCTCTAGTCTGAGGCAGTTCATCAGGATGTTTCTGTATTGGTTTTGGTTTGCCAGTTTGAGAGTGGCTAATTACCAGGGCACTCACTAGAATACACTTACGAATTTCCTGCTCTGAGATAAGATTAGGAGAAAGGCAAAGTGGGCTCAAAACTTTAAAAGTGTATAAAGAAAAGTTTATTAATAGTAACTAAAATAAAGAGTAATAATAATCAGAACAAAACTTTCAGAACACTTCCCCTCTCCATACAACCTGACAATGTAAAGAGACAAAACCTA